>NC_068374.1:34725749-35025749 GCF_023724105.1 Carassius gibelio | reverse complement strand
TAAACTTCAAATAAATTTATTTCAAGCTTTACTTCTAATAAGTATTATAATTTTAATGTAAACGTTATTTCAATTAATGAAAATGTTTTCAATAGCTTAATTAATAATAACTTCTGCTTCTTATTAAGGGCTTAAAATTACAAAAAGATCATTTATTAACTTCAACTCAGTAGTAAATGTTATTTTTCGTTAATAAAAATAATAAATGAACCATAGCAAGCAGATCTTTGAAATCAGTTTAGTTTTCTGGTTTAATTCTGTGCATTTTGTTTGAATGCTTTAATAACACGTCTAAACAAGTGAATTCATACATTTTTTGCAATTTAATATACTATTAAAAGGTTAACAATACTATTAATTGTTCATATTCAGAATTCAGTTTTTTAATGTTTCTGGATTCTGTGTTTTATGGTTTGTAAATGTATTACCAAAAAACTAATGAAAGCATCAAATATTACTTTAATTAATATTTTAAAATGTAATTTAAATGAATTAAAAAAAGTTTCAAAAAGCAAAGTGAAAAACAAAAACTGAATAACAACCTGCAGCACAACAGAGATGTATTATTGAAATTAAAATATGGAAAAATATTTTAATACATTATATTATTATTATTATTATTAAGTTAAGAAGTTAATTCTACTGTACAATAATGTATCAATACGTCCGTCACAATTTCTTCAAGTTAAACCGAACTTTTATTTTGGCGGGTTGTAGTGTTTTTCTGTGTGCATTTGATGACAGTTTTGTTTTAATTTTTATGAACAGATTCTTCTGTTCCATATTTCTGAATTTGTTGCAGCATAACCTAATGTTCTCTTACCCAAACCCTCAGACTCAAACAGAAAGGTCTCGTCCACTCCTATGTGACGACACCAGGACAGAAAATTCGCTGTGTTGTCGCGGGCGAAAAATGAACCAGGAGAGGCGTTTTTCTTGAACTGGATTTTCTTTAAGGGCAGCTGTTAACAAAACAGAGATGTGAATTATGCACAAACAGTCCTGCATCCCTACATCACACGTTCCTTACGCACCTGTGTTTCCGAGTCCTGTGGGATTTTACTCTGCAGAATTCCAACCAGACGACACAGTTTGACACCGTTGTCCAGCTCCTCCATGAAGCGCTCGGCTGTCACATGTTCACCTGCAAAAACACAAATATCTCCATGTTTCCAATGACCCGAGAACAACTACATAACTGACTATATTAAATAACCTTTAACTGAATTCAGCATCATTATGCCATCAAGAACTGGCTTTGATGATCAGTTCAATATATTATCATACTAAAACAGTGATATTAAAAGACTAGACTCAGTTACTGATGAAGTACACTATATACAGTTAAGCAGATGTGCCCAGTATATGAACACAAGCTATGCAACACACTCAATTGTACACCAAGCATTTTCCCATAGATAACAATTGCAAAAATGTGGCTTAATCCATTAAGAAAGTATTTGAAGATCAAATACTGTATGCACTATATTAATAAAGAATAATATGTACAAGCAAGCAGATGAGCCCAAAATATAAGCGCATCGTGCAAAGTTTCAAAATAGTGCAAAATGCTTAACATTTGTGTTCATATGCTAGACTCATCTCCTTGTATATAGTATGCAATAACCAAAAAATATTGCATGTATTTATATATCACCATATAAGTACACGTTAAAGTTACAGTTAGTGGACTGACTGACTGACTCCATGCTCATGTGGGTTGCCAGATTGAGGATGCACCCCAGGAACAATCTTCCCATTTCTCAGTTCATATAGCGTTTTAGATGGATGCCAAGGGTTTTTATGTCAGGTAGAATCTCTGATCTCTGACTCTGTTGGTTTGCTGGTTTGGCTGCACCATGTTGTGTTTTCAACAAAAAAAAAAAAAAAATCACTTTGGATAAAAGCATCAGCCAAATAAATACAAGTAAACCTGACAGGCCTATGCTGCATTTCTATGGCTGTTTTGCCCTCCAGGTCTCCGTGCCGGTCACATGACCAAAAACTATGAATAGTACATAAAATTCACACTTATGACAGCACAAAACAGTCACATTTTAGTATTTTGTATAAATACCACAAACAATGCATCAAACAATGGTGTAAACATCATTCAATGTAAACTGTGATATTTATAAATCACAGTTTCAAGGGAATAATCGACAATTATGATTTGTCATAAAGGATCTAAAAAACAAACAAACAAACAAACAAACAAACAAACAAACAGAGCAATAGTTTTACGTCTGAATGTTCTTTCGACCCGGGTGAACATGTTCAGCATGTGGACAGACAGGTAAAGGCAACACCCTCTATTCTTCTACCAAAACTGAGAGATTGAGTTCTTGTTTCGGGGGTTGTATATCACCGTTATACGAGAGCAAATGTCATTTCCCACACTTCTTTGCTTGATAGATGAGGCTTTGGGTTTCAGTTATTTGACCGACGAAAGGAAAAGGCATTTAGACTTATAATAGGAGTAATTTTTCACTTTCGTGCACTGATAGTGAGTCATAGACGGCTTGTTTTGTATTAGCAGGTTTACCCAGCATGCCGCTTAGCCAGATGGCCAGATCCTCCTGCATGGGCACCAGCGTGGCTTCGTGCCGCTTGGTCAACCACTGGTCATACTGGAACACATCAGTCAGACCCGGGCCGGGCCGGGGAGAGCGCAGGCTCCGGGGACTCTGTAACGGGACATCTAACTTCTCACCGAACCAAGCCTGAGAGAGAGAGAGAGAGAGAAAGAGAAAAACCAGATGGATCAACACAGAGAAACACAAAACTGTGTCTCTGGGCCACAATGACCCCTCACACAGATCCCACGCTCTCTCTCTCTTTCTGGAAATACAGCGATCCTGCTGAAATCAGGACAGTCAGAAACACTCAAGCTCTAATCAAACACATGACATCTTGGACAAGCAGAGGAGTAATAACATTTAGATAAAGCAACACTGGTAAAACCTCTCACAGGCTTCACACAAACATGCTGAAGGTAAAAGAAGTATTTAAACAAACCCCTAACAATAAGTATGAGAAATACTTCTAGTGATAGATACTTAATATTCCATAATATTATTGAATTAATTGCAACAAATTGACCTGAATTGAGCTGGATAATGACTATTTTCTAAAAATGTTTAGCTAACATAGCTAATGTCCAGTTTTTTGTCAAAATGTTTCATTTTTTCAGGGGTACGCGAAGATCGTTAAGGGAACAATGTATTTTATAATTTTGTTAACATTATATGAACGTCTCAGAAATGAAACATTCCATGAATGATACATGATGTTTTTGTGCTTATATTTTGAGAACATTATTAAATAACAGATAACTTTGAATAAACGTATTAATGCTACTAGAAAAAATATTTGTTTCCAGAATGTTTCCAATAGATTGATTCTTCAACATAAACATTGTTATTGAGGTGAACCGAATCAACACCGAATGAATGGTTTTATTTGGATGCGTCTCATATTTAAAGAAGCTGATGACTTATTATTTTCTGTTTATTACTTCAAAGCTGCTTTAAAACAATCTGTATTGTATTGTATTAACCCAATTCAAACATTTTATAGTGTTCAATCAAATCACACACACAGATGTTTCAATGGCTTTTCATAATGTGGTCAGTTCACACATGACATCAGATTTTACAGTTGGATAGACAGGATGGTGTGAAACCAGTAACACACGTCTGTGATGATCTAATTGGAATGTTCAAATTCAAATTTCAAATTCAAAGCAATTTAGAACCCAAATGGCGGGAACCATTGCCCTGAAGCCATATGGAGTCAGATGTCCACTTTAAGGAAAAGAGCAGATGAGTAGTTCATTTTTTCAATATATAATAGCTTTAATGTATATGTTCGCATAAATTAAGTTAGAAATTCACTGTTTTTGCTGAACCATCAATCGATCAGTTGATTTAAGAGAATTAATGTATCGGTATCAGTAAGTAGAAGATATATAATTGTGCAGCATTTAATATTAATTTTGTAAATTTAGATTAGCTTTGTCACCTAATGCTCACTTAAAGTTAATTTTATAAATACTGTGGATTTAATAACATACAATGATAAATTAATCAGTTTGAAACCAAATTAATCAATTTATCATTCTGTACATAATGTTTGCAATGTAGCATTTACAATTTTTGTTTATCTTGACAAAAAAAATCTGTCATAACATATAATAATTCTCATCTTATCTGTCTTCCAGACTTGCTTTTTATCATATGGAATAGTAATTCACACCACAGGACAGTGCTATAATTGTTTGACTTTGTCTGAACATGAAACTCTTCTCTAACTAGCTCAGATCTTGACCCACAATATCACCAACATTATTGTTTTAGAAGAAAATGTTCTATCACTATATAACTATCACACCTGTGATAGAAAAAAAAAACACAGTTCTTGAGGAGGAAGGTCCAAAATCCACCAGTCTCTAATTGCAAAAGCACATATATAAAAATCATAAAGTTTCATACCTGCAATCCAGCCTGAACTGCCATCATTAGTAACAAGAGAGATTCACGTCTACATTCTGAAAGAGAAACAGATAAAAACCTTTAAAGGAGTCTGATAAAAACAGACGCACATCAGCTCAGACACACCAGTTATTTCCTGCAAACACACACACACACAGCGTTCATGTCAGTTTACTTCACTTAAACCCTGTCTGTCCCGTCACAGATCGGATAATCATCGCCTACAGCTCATTGCTCATTTAATGATGACCCAAAAAAAATCACTGTGACCAAATACCAGAGGAGACCGAAAGATTAAGACAGTTCAGTCAACATAAGCACAGCTGAGGAAACAAAAGCAAAAGCACACTCACACACACACGATGTCAGTCACACACTCATGTGATCTCAGTGAGACGCTCACCTGACGAACACATGCACCTAAACACAGTAAATCACAACACACACACACACACCGATTTACTGACAGACGATGACTAGTGAAGCCGCTCAGCAAACCCTCATTCAATCCCAGCCAAGCACTTACAAAGGTCCTATTGTTACAACCTCCTCATGTGCTCCCCACAAACACACACACACACACACACACACACACACACACACACACGAGTCCAAGGTTCATTTGCTCGCGCTCAGTCCTTCCCAACAAACTCCTCCATGACAGCACACAATAAAATCTGGACATTTTTTGAAGGGCACCAAGAGAATAAACAATCTCTTTCAATCTTCACCCAGACACAAAAGACACACAGAGAGAGAGAGCTCAAGTGCACTTCAAGCCCACAAAATGTCAAGTGGAGGAGAACAGTGCAGGAGACACAAACCCAGAACTGATGTCTGTGGGTTATGAAGCAGGTGGCAGAGTGGCTCCGGGTCTCAAGGGCCACATTTCTCTTCCAGAACATAACAGTCAGTGGAAAGAGTCCGTCACTAACGGACACGCTAGCCGAGAAACACGTCCAACCAATCTCTGTTTATTTACAACAGTGTGTGCCTCCAAAATCCACCGCGTGTCTGAGTTTGAAATTCAAATGCTGTCATCATTTACTCACCCTCATGTTGTTCCAAAACATGCAATTATCTTTTTCATATTTATCAAATTCTCAAAAGTAGATGGAGAAAAATAGGTGTCAAGCTTAAAAGGGTAAAAAAAAATTAAATAAAGAATAAATAAATACTTAGAATTGATGTTCTAGTTTCAGAAGAATTTAAATATGGACTAGATTTTATGATGCACGAGAGAGTCAACAATCCCTTTAACATATGACTAATTAAAGATCCAGCCTAAATGACATAATTCCCTATATGAATAAGAGAATCACATTTAGCAGGTCCTCAAAATACGAAGGTGACAAATACTGTTAAACTTCAAATAGGACAAGAAAAGTATCATATAAATAACAATAATGCACTTTTATGTACTATGTCCTTCCCTTTGATGAAAAAAAGAAAAACATTTCTCTAATTAAAATTAAATACTTCCTTTTATGTTCCATCGAACAATGAAATCATTTTGAAACAACATTACGATGCATTTTTTAACTATTTAAACTTTCTGCCCAGAACATAGCACAGACAGATAAAATCATGAGTAACTCAGTGGCAGTGTAGCTGCCAACAACGAACACAGAACAACAGTGACTTTTGGAGCAGAAATGAGGCTGGGCAGAACATCAGACAGAACACAATGCATTCTAACGTTGTAATCCTACTATAATGAACATCTGTGTGAGTTTCAGTCGATTAGTCGTGTTAATTAAATGCAACAACACAAAGGTAGCGAGGGCTGGAGTGTCCACATGGCTCCTCATATAATCACGTAAGAGGATCACGCTTCCAGACGCATCCTCGTTGGCTGGCACGTGGCACATGCATGTTTGTGTGCATGTATGTGCACCAGTAGCTTGCACATGGGTCCCAAATATAGCCGGCCATCGATTAAAGCCCCTATCATTCCTGCCTTTTTGTGGCATTGCTTGTGATCTTAATTGGCTTGTCACTTGCTTTCATTAGTAGGCAGAACCATCAACACTTTTGGAGAAATGTAGCATTTGCAAACACTTGCTCACCAGTGGATCCTCTGCAGTGAATGGGTGCCGTCAGAATGAAAGTCCAAACAGCTGATAAAAACATCACAATAATCCACACAACTAATCCAAAATTCTAACTCCAGTCCATCAATGTCTTGTGAAGCCTGAAGATGCGTGTTTGTAAGAAACAAATCCATCATTAATAAGAGGAGTCTATAATCCATCATCTGGTCTGAATAAGGGGAGAAATGTGCACAGACCAAGCAGGTTTTACAAGCCAAAACTGATCTAAACATATAACTGGGTGGATTTTGATGTGATAGACAACAGGGGATGAACTTTTTCACGGGGAGCTTTCTAATGGACTCGTATTTTAACAAAAAGCGACAGTTTGAAGTTAAAAATGTCTAGATGGATTTGTTTCTTACAAATGTGCAGGTTTTGGCTTCTCAAGACATTAACTGATGGACTGGAGTGGTGTGGATTATTTGTGGATGTTTTTATCAGCTGTTTAGACTCATTCTGACGGCACCCATTCACTGCTGTGCATCCATTGCAGAGCAAATGATGTGATGCTACATTTCTCAAAATCTGATGAAGAAAAAACTAACTCAGCTACATCTTGGATAGCCTGATATCCAAGCTATTTCTTTAACCAACACTCTGTCTTGAATCTAGTGTCTTCCTTGACAGCATTCAAAAGTTGCAATACACTCACGATGCTCAAAAATATACAAACATTCTTAAAATGCTGTTAATGAAAACACCTAGGTTTTTGGACACAGTCAAGACAGGAGTCACAGCAGGTTTTAGAGAATCACTTCTCACAGTTTGAAGTATAATCCCCATTGAAAAGACAAAAAGGAAAAACTATGTTCTCATGCTTCTACAATTACAAAACAAAGATCCAATTCACCAAAACAAAGTGATCAACACAGTTCACCATAACAATGACCTCACCACAATGCTTCGGAAATAAAAGATCCAGAATTGCATGCCAATATACATACTCTAAAACATAAAACCAGAGCAGTTCACACTCTTTAAAATAAACGCTCCAAATGTGGGTTTTTGCAGTGATGCCACAGAAGAACCATTTGGGTTCCACAAAGAACCTTTCAGTGATCAGTTCTTCAGAGAACCATCAATGTCAATAAAGAACCTTTATTAGTGCAGGACACCAATACTGGCAAAACCGGCACTTAAAACCAATGGAGACGCTCCATAGTATAATGTAAACAGAAGCCTTTGTCATGGTTGTTATAAGACACTTATAATTAACCATTAAATAGCACAGTAGGTCTGTTGCTCCTCCGTCCCACTAATCATCTGCTCCGAGTCATTAATAAACAAACAGTAATCCACGATTCATAACATGTGCACCAGAGATCATGGGAAATTAATCCCAACATTCATTTCAGGATTTCCCCCTTCACCCTCCTCTCAAGCTCAAGGACCCCCTGATGCATGTATCAGGCAGATGGTCAGCAAAGCTACAGGACATGGGGTGTTTTTGGGGTGGCTTACAAGCATAGCAATCACAAAATTCAAGATGCCATTAAATCCACACTATATATTTTCTAAATGCATGTTATAGGCCTTATCATAAACAATTCATCTGTGCATTTGCTTCAAAGTTTTTGATCAAAATGTCATCACTGGACATTCTGAAAAAAATTAATAGTTGCTTTAGGAATCAGTACATATAGTATTTTATTTTTTATATTTGTCTATTCAGTTTATTGAATGCTCCTGCTAAATACACCTATTGCACATGAAAATTAAGATACACCCAGCTCAAATTTTAAGATCTGATCAATTCAAACCCTAAAAATATGATCCACTATCTCAAATATGTGCGATGTATTTTTAAATACATAGTGAGCCATGACGCATTTCAATGGAAAAGTCATGCAACTTCCTTATAACTCTCATCTTTCAGTGTAAATGCCAAAAATAAAAAGACCGGATTTTATCACTTAAGACAGGTTTGTTGACATTTTATACACGTATTCTCTTTTAAAACAAACACATAAACACCATACAAACAAAGTCATCCCTCTCTCTCTCTCGCTCGCTCACTTACTCCCGTCCGGTTTCGAGAGTCTGGAACTGAGAGTCTGTAAAAAAACTACATGAAATAAACTCACCAGCGTTGAATGTGTGTGTTTAGTTGTTTCAGTGATTAGTTGTCTTCATCCACGTTTTGCTCCGCCGCTGCAGGGGCGTGCACGCCTGGGATGGGTGCGTGGACGCGCATCAGCTGAAGCGGGAGCTCCTTCTCCACGCGTCCTGGAATGTTCAGTAGAGAAGGATTCGTGGTTCAAAGCAGCCAATCATAGCGCAGATCTGAATAATCTCAATGGTAATGGGCGGGGACATGAGAGTCGGTGGGCGTTCCCTATTTAAATGAGTAGAGATGCCTCACATAGGCTTTGCTTATATATCTTTATTCACTTTAATCTCTTATTAATGCTTTAACAATATTTATATATCTCTCTGTGCCTATAAATAATCGATTAAATAATTATATACAATAATTGTAGAATATGTAATAGTATCAATGATGCCATAATATCGCCCTGTAATTAATTGCAAAAACTCTGTAACTGAGTTATGATTGGCCATTGGATATAAATTTGAGTCATCACAAGGCAGGATTTGTTTAAAATGTCAAATTTGATTACGCCCTCAATCCACCAATAAAAACCTTCAAACAAACTCAGTTAATATAATAACATTTACTGGAGCTTTAGAATATAAAGATGAAGTCAGATGTTTAAATATTAATAAGCGTCACCAAAGGAATTTGTGAATTTTACAGCAATAAACAAAACATTCATGTTACAAATTTAATTTAGAAAGTTTATCCGTTGCGCCTCCATGTGGACGGTGTGAGGAAGAAAGCTGGCGCCTACATCTCCCAGAAGCATTTGCGTGACGTCACGGCCGCAGCAACAGGAAGTGTTCCAACTGAGCAGTTGCTGTAAGATAAGGTAAGCTTATCTCTTCATTTTAAATTATTCGCGGTGTTATTCAGAAATAAAATTAAAAAAGTGTTTCTGTCTTCGTATTCGTATGTATTTAACCTTACACTGTCTAGTATTTTATTAAAACAACTGGCGTTTATTTTCGATGAAGCTAATGCTAGTCGTCTTCCAAAACATTTGACACACACTTACGTTACCTTTCAGTATTTCTGAAATCAAGACACATTATGTCCATAAATAATCCGCAGCAGTGACAGGAAAGCAGCTGTCCAGCGATCTAATCATCTGTAGTGTAAAGACGATTGTATTTATGAACGGAATCATGAGTTAACTCGTTACCTGTCACTGGCCGCCTAACGTTACGTTTACTTCACTAACGTTATATTACAATTAAATCCTAATCTAATCATGACAAACTATATATCGTTGGAAAGGTCTAAGACTCCTAAATAGATATCTTACTACTATTTTTGTTAAAAAAGTAACATTAATTTATGGCAAGAGTGCACCTCAAAAACCTACATCATAAGTTCTAAATTCTGACTCTGTCTTCTTTGTGGCCTTTTTCTCTATCACACTTTAGAAATCATCAGAAATTATATATCATTCGAAAACTTAATCTCAAAATTAATCCTTTTGAAACCATTTTAAATTCAAAAATTGTATTACCTTGAAAATGGTACATCAAAATCTTGTTACAAAATGTCATGAATTATAAAAATTTAGGTTTGGATCATGCAATTTCAAGTCTATGTTCAAAGATGTGAGTGACAGTTAACAGGTTAAGTGTTTCCTGTGCTCTTCAGGAATGACCTGTACACTGGAGAAGGTGCTGGCCGATGCCAAATCACTGGTAGATCGTCTCCGGGATCATGACAGTGCTGCTGAGATCCTGATCGAACAAACCACGCTGCTGAACAAGAGAGTGGAGGCCATGAAACAGGTATCAGAGTACGTTCACAATCTCTCTGATGGGGGATCTGAGTTGTTTTACTCATATTCCTTGTTCTTTCAGTACCAGGAAGAGATTGAGGTGTTGAACCAGGTGGCGAGACACCGGCCGCGCTCCACGCTGGTCATGGGCATCCAACAGGAAAACCGGCAAATACGGGAACTGCAGCAGGAAAATAAAGGTGATCGGAAGGGTTTGCAATTAGAAGGATGTCATTTGAGGGCGGGCTGTTTTAAGTCTAAATCCACTCGTTTGTCTCGGCAGAGCTGCGTACGTCACTGGAGGAGCATCAGTCTGCGCTGGAGGTCATCATGAGCAAATACAGAGAGCAGGTGTTTCGCCTTCTGATGGCCAGCAAGAGAGACGATCCTGCTATTGTCACCCAGCTCAGAGAACAGCACACTAATGTCAGTCCAACAGACGGTTTTTATGAGATTCCCTTTAATGCTGGTGCTCAAATAGGCATTTATTGTGTTTATGTCGCAGGAGATGCAGGCGCACATTGAGAAAATAAACGAAATGGCCACGGTGATGAGGAAAGCCATCGAGGTGGATGAAGGGCGACTGTGTGAGGATGAGGAGCGAATCAAACGTCTAGAGGTCAGACACAATAGATATACTGCAATAGGAGTCAGCGATCTGATTATTTTCTGTCTATATTAAAAATAACAAAGATGGGAAAATACAATATGAGAGAGATACAAATGAGAGTGTATATTAGGCTGCTGTCACTTGCACACTGCTGTAACAATTACTGATAACAAATTATGAAGACAGTAACATCTATTTGATTGCACTTAACAGTTAATGTAATCTGACTACTTTTGGATTACTTTTCTTTATCAAATAGATTTCAATATGAAAGCCTTGTAAGATATTTATATAAATTGTTGAAATAAATAAATATACAAAGAGAAATAAGATATTTCATTCAGAGTTATCAAAAACATGAGGTGCATTAAACCTCTAAAAGCTAGTAATTATTTAAAACATGTAAATGTGCATTTAAAATAAATAAAACACTTTAAATAAAATAAAACGTAATTGTATTTTCTATAATATGTCATTTTTATTTAATTATGTATTTTATTATGACTATGTTTATGTAATTATAAAACTGCTCAATATATTTTTTTATATAAAAATAATTGTATATAATTATAAAATTTTATTTTATTTGTTTACCTGTATATCACGTGACCATTAACCAACATCTGAGACCTGTGAACATGTCAATGTTAAATATTTAAATTGGTAATTTAAAATCAAAAAGTAAATATTTATTATTTTAGGTCAAAAGGGGTTTGGCTGACAAAAAATAATTTACTGCCGTCGTGTGAATAATATCAACAAAAAAGGAACTGTAGTACTGATAATTTTGAGTATTTAAAAATGTAACAATTTTATTTATCTCATTGAGTATTTTAAAATGTAACAATTCATTTTTATTTTTAATATCTGATTATATTTTAAACTATCCACATTACATTTACGGTAATCAGTTTCTACCCAGCATGATATCTATGGTCATAATGCCCAACCCTATAGTGTGATAAATGCAGTACTTACAATGTAATGGTGTTCTTCTGGTTTATATGTTGATTGTGCAGCTGGAGAACAGCGGTCTGCGAGAGCTGTTGGGAATCAGCCGTCAGGCGTTTCTGGTGCTGAAGAGGGATGACACGTCTGACAGCACGTCTCTCTCGCCGCTGCTCACCAGCACAGACGTCAGTCTGAGGAAGAACTAAAGGCATTCAGAGACTCTGAGTTTACAAACCATCGTTCACAGCTGTCCTACAAATCCCACGATCCTCCATTACAGCGCAACCCTCACTGCAACCTGGATGTCCTTCAGCCGTTCAGCACGAGGGCTTTTGCAGGAAGTGGAATCCGATTACTTTTCCATCTCTGCATCATCATGTCTTCGGTCTGGAAAAGTCAAATCGACTGATTCAGCCATGTGAAAACAATCATTTGTGGAATAAAAAAAAAAAAAAAGAATAAGATTTGGCATATTCTGAATTGAATACTTGACCTAAACAAGAGACTTTGGGGAATATCACAATGTGCTATTTTAATGAAACTCTTTGTTGTGTTTGTAACAGTGTTTTATGCGGGTATGAGAGGAAGTTCCATTGGAAGTGATTAAAAGCGTTGAATGATCTGGCTGTGTTCTTCTTTAGTTCCATGCGTTGATACTGTTGAATAAACCACTCAATAATTCAGGCTATAATTTAGTGCATGTTATTCAGGCATAAAATGCTGCTTTGTATTGACTTCAAGCTAATAATAAGTCATATAAATGTTAAATTAATATAATTTTAAGTTAAAAAAAGTAATTTATATAATTATATAAAAAATATTATACATTATTTTAATTAAAATTATTTTCAACTTATTGATCAATTATATTTATGTAAAATCCTGGCATTTTCATTTAATTTAATATAGTTTCAGTCATAATTATTTCACAAAATGCATTGCAAATGCCATTTTATGTTGACTTAAGGCATCAAAGCGGTTTAGAATTATTAATAACTGAATAAAATATTAATGAGGTTTTGTCAGATCAAACATTCACACATTTCTTGCATCCAATTAAACAAAACATCATCTCATTCTAATCTGTCTCGGGATAGAAAACAGTATCATTTAGGTGCTACGGCACAAATGACAACTTTATTAAACATTTAATTTAGACAATTATTTAAATTACAAAACAGAGATAATGCATACTGCTAAAAAACTATTTTAACATCACTATATGTTTTAAATGCTTTAGAAATAGTTTGCTTCTGTGAATGACACAAAGATCACATGAAGAAACCCTGAGAGGAAACCAGGACTGAATCCATGATTAATGCAAAACTAGTCTGTCAGAGATCTTACTTGGGTTTGTGTCTCCGTAAGAGCTACACATCCATTTATAAAGCACTGAAAAAGACTGAAAACTCCACAGATTCTCAAGATTCATCTTACACTGCATTTAAAATCCTCGCTATTGAGGGTTGTACACCAGCGCAGCGAAGCAGCAGTCAAATTCCCACAGGAACGCTGTCAAAATGAGCTCATTATTTCTATCACGATCTCCAAACCTGGGTGAGGATCCACTGAGACTCAAACACACTCAAACATCAGCCGTAGAGGCTTACAGTGGCTACTAATGAACACCAGTTCATTTGGTCTGCAATCGCAGCATCTTAAACATTCATTTTAATGGTGAACATCTTTAAAAATCGCTCATTCACTCATATACTAACCAGACGTAGTAAAAAAAGTTTAAAAATCTCCACTGAACGTTTTCTCCAAGCTGCTTAAATGCATCTAAAAGCAGACGGTGGCAGCTGATGTATTTAGAAGAGGTCAGTTAATTAATGATCTGGAAACTGCAATGGGACCAGGTACTGCTGGGAACACACACACACACACAAGTGCACATAGTCTTCACCATGTGTGAGCTGCTCTTTTATCCTCCATCGGTTGCTCATCGAAGTCTTTAGGCTCTGAAAATCGAACTCAATCCTAATGTATGTTCCTATATGTTTCCAACAGGCTTGAGCAGCCGTTATCTGGAGGGGAAGAACTAACAGTGAACTGACTTCAAGTCAAAGGTCAAAAGGTCAAAGGTTAAAGTAGTAGTGGTGTGGTTTCTCCGGCTGGTTCTGAGTGTTGTGTGAGCTGTTGAATGCGTCCGAGGATTCGGGCTGATAAAGATGGTTTGTGGTGGCTGGGATCCAGAACATTGGTCTTCCTGCGCTCTCGTTCTTGCTTCCACATCACATACGGGCTCGGCGGGAAAAACGGCCGTGATTTCTCCCGATACAGCTGCATGACGATCCCCGAGACCCCCAGAACGACCCACACGGTGATCAGGATGAAATCTGGAGAGGAAACATCAGACATGATCAATATATGGATAAGTCTGAGCATCACAGCCAGATATTAAAGCAAAAAATAAACACAAACGTTTCAATGAGAACTGATTTTATGCTCCATCATATTCCATCACTTTTTTTAAACACTCAAGAGCAATAAAGAAAGGAAAGAAAACCTCCCTTACTAGTTTGTGTCATTTCAAATCTGTTTTCAATCAATGATTCAGTGTAATTATGATTATTAATGTTGATTAATAGCATAGTTTTTAAGATATTCGTGGGAAAACGGCATGTTTTTGTATTCTGAACAGACAAAATGAGCGGAGAAAACCCATTTATGAATTAGTTTGTTTTAATGCATAAATTATTATTTTTTCCTTCACAAAATCAAGACTTATGATAAGTATACAAAAAGTGTGAAAGGACTTTTCCCACGCATATTATAAAATGATTACAAAAATACTGAAATAATGATAATAAATGAACAAAAAAAACATCTGAAGACTCGAGTGCTCCGTGTCTTCGGTTAAGCATGAGTTCTGCACTCTCGCAAAAACTCTGTTATGGTCAGTGGAAAACTCTACAAAATCTAGGACTAGATCTTTTAATTGAGTTGATCTTATCACACCGTTTCACTGTCGTAGTGACGGAGAACTTCACTCCCTGCACACCTACCGATGTCCTGCAGCGGGACGGAGATGAACGCTCGGCTGAAGTTGTGGTTGAGGAGGCGTTTGAGGACGTCCAGCGTGATGTAGGACAGACTGGTGTAGGTGTAGGCGTTGACGGCCAGGACCACTGCATACCCGCCGACCATACCACATGTTATTATATTGCCCTGAAACATGCAGAATTACAGATAAACATGTGCATTTCATTTGGGTGTCAGATATGAGCTCCCAATGTATTTTTCTGTATCTCACCTCTCTAGGCCACCTGATGAAGAACAGAGGAACAAACACCATAATGCAGACAAACACCACCCAGAACACCACATCATCATGGAAGACAGGAAGATCGCCTGGAGGAAAAAAAAAGAGAGATTTAACACATTTTACCAGGCTATTACTAATCAATAATTCATCACTAATAATGAAAATGACAACAAAATTGAATGCATGTGAAATGTAGAGGAGGAAAAGCCAAGTTACATGTTTACATAGCGCTTTATGCATATAGTTTGTTTCAAAGCAGCTTCAAAAAAAAGTAACTTCATCAATTATGTAACATTAAATTTCAGCAGAAAAGCTACTCCATGATAATGGCATCATTGTTCAGCTCAATGCACTTCAACACCAGTGTTAATGTTACAAAGTTAATATCAAGTCATGTCAAGTCACTTTTATTGTTACATCAGCACAACACATATGCCAAAGTGAGTGAAATTCTTGGGAGCGTGCTCCAGAAATTGCTCAAACCATTAACATATAACCATACAGACTTCAACAGGTGAAAATGTGCAACATGCACATACATATAGTCAGTACAAACAGTGTACTATTAGACATACTTACAGTTAGCACTACACATTATACACTGAATATACACATTATGTAGACAAATAAAAATATGCCAAGGTGCATTATCTGGCTCAATTCAGTTCAAATTTTGTTTTGTGCAAAACCCAAGTTATTCAAAACGAGACGTGCTTTATATTCACATCTTCATGAAACGAAAATTCACCCCATTTATTTTCAAAATGCATGTTATGGACTATATTTTGAACAATTCATCCATGCATGCATGCATACATTTAATAAAAATAAATGTTTTGCACACTTTTTAATCAGAATTTCATAACTGGACCTCTGGTGTCACATCTAAACATCTCATCAACAACTTTAACTTGAGATCATTCCGAACAGATGAAGAAACAACATCCTGGTCACAATACAATCAGGATACATGCAGGCTTCAAACATGATTTCTTACCAAGTGGAGTGAAGAAGGCAATGGATGAGATGAGAAATCCAAGAATGAGTCCGACCACCAACACACAGGCCATGACCGAACCGAAGCGCCACCAGCTCATCACCATAGCCACACCCCCGACCACGCCCATCAGCGCTGTCAGAGCCAATCGAACTGCAGAGAGACAGTCAGTCAATAAACTGTTTAAAGACACTAAAGGCTCAAGAGCAATAAACTAAAGACTTTAAAATAAAACAGTTGTTTTGCATTACAAATGCTATAATATGCAAATGAGGCATTATATGCATATATAACTTTTGTGAAGTTTGATGTAAGTGCTACTGTAATGAAAAAAATAAATAAAATAAAACACATTATGAGAAATGGCCATGACTTGAGATACGAGTTAGTATCTATCTCAGAGAATCAAAAATGCTCTTCCTCATCTTTTAAACACGCAAACAGCTGACTAACAGCTGTAGACGATGCATTTGATTGGGTCAGACTGAAATCCAGAGCACATGATCTGAGCTGCAGCAGCATGACTCTAATCTTCACAACAAAAACCTCAATCTGCTGTGACGGGAGCTGCTTTCTGCACTCGTGACCACTAATGAGATTCACTGCTGCCCGAACCAGTTTGTGTAGCCAATTTCAGTCTAATTAAACTTGAAAAACATTGGATAAACTTGACTTCTGGGGACATGGACTTATTTATGGGTGTGCAGACATCAGCTCAGTGTAAACGCTACGAATCATCGAACATGAAACTCTATCTAAGAGGTGATCAGATACTTTATTAGATTAGAAACCGGTAAAGCCAGACACTAGTTGTTTTGGTCTAATTTTACTGTGATATGTGTAACTCTGCATCCGAGGCTGTAATAGACTCACGGTCATATTCCAGCGCTGTGGTTGTGGTGATCAGGACAAAGAAGACAAACGCCATAAAGCAGAATCCCATACAGAACAGCTCTGAGAAGACACAGACAGAGATATTTCAGTGGTAACAATGCATTAAATATATTAATATATCATATATTAGTTACATGCACCAATCTCCATCAGAATCAGTGTTACTTTAGCATCTCTACTTTTGAATTGGTTTTTATTTTTAAATATTCGGTTTAATTGCAATTGTCATCAAATTTTTGGTTAATTTTATGTTTTTGTCATTTTAATTATATATGTGTTCTTATGATTTTTATTTCATTACTTAGCTATTTTAGTATATATATATAAATAAATAAACTAAATGGAAATGAGTTGAAAATTTTTTTTTATAAAAGTTTTATATTTAAATTTATATGAGTTAATGTTTATTTCAGGTGACAATAAATTATAAAACTGATGGTTTTAGTTTGAGTTGACATAATCATGTAGATAAGAGTTATGCTAACATAGCATTAAGTTTAACAAGGCTCCTAATTTAAAACATTAAATCACTGGTGTTGGTGGAGGAGAGACCCTCACATGATTGTAAAGCGCTTTGGGTGTACAACAATACACAATAAAGCACTATATACATGCATCATTCATTCATTAATCATATAATGAGAAATTGACATTCAATAAGAGAGATTAAAGCTGCCAAAAATACCAAATACTCAAACTAAACAGCACAAATGTCTCATTTCAAAGTTTAGTGTATTATTTAACTTCACCTAAAACATTAACAAAGCACTTTTAATAATCTCACGTGTTTTACTCGAATGGAGAGAGGGCTGAAAGTGTCATGAAACACTGAATGGACTGTTTGTTGTGCAAGCAGCCTTGACTAACACTGCAAGCAGACATTAGGGAAGAAATGATGCATCATGTGACCCCTTTAAAATGTAGTAGTGAAGTTACTATAAAATCTTTTAACACCCGACTCTTTAAAGGATTAGTTCACTTCATTTCACATCATTTACACAAAATATTCAGGGCATTTTTTTTAGTAGATTGATGGTTAGTAATAGCAGTAACGTGGTGTGTTTCTAAGAACAGCGAGACAAACATCACTCACCACATTTGAAGAAGCGGTGACCCACGAAACACACCAACAGCCCGGCCAAACCAGTCACAGTGAAAAACACTTTAGTAGAAACTCTCCCTGAGAAAATAGATGTTTACATTGAAATACCATCTCAAATCTGTCAGGAAGTGTTTATGAAGCTAAAAGATAAAAATCATGTAGGTTTTAAAAGTGGCAGATGATCCACATATGAAAGGAGCTTCTGCATTTGAGAATAAAATAACACAGCATTAGTCCTGATTCACGTTCATCTTCTCACCTAAATCACTGCATCCGTCCAGCGTGGAGCTGAAGCTGCAGGCGTACGTGTGCACGGGGATGTAGGACGCTGACGTGTTCAACACTGGATCTCGCACAATTACACTGAGAATCACACCCTGACCGGGCAGAGAGCTGAAGGAGAACTGCGTCCGGTCACGAGAGGATAAAGACACCACCTGAAACAGAGAAAATCAGTGATAAACAAGGGTTTTCAGATCTGTAAATCAACTGCCTTGTTCAGACACAGGGACACATATTACACACATATACACTATAACATATATATTATGTTATATGTTTAAGTATGCATACATGCCAATGTTTTTTTTGCATGCATGTTATTTAACTTTGTCAATGTATAGTTATTGTTTATATAAATATATGTTCTCCTTTCCTCCATTTCTATATTTCACACACACACACACACACACACACACGCACACACACGCACACTCATACTTGCATTTGTGGTTTACAGGGACTCCCCATAGGTGTTATAGTTTTATACTGTACAAACTGTATTTTATATTGCTCTATACCAACCCTAGCCCTTTCAGAAAACTACTGACAATTTTTTTAAATTTCATAAAACACTGCTTTCTGTTTTGTTTATGCTTTTGTTTTATGGGGACACAGGAAGTGTAGTACCCATGTCATTAAACACATTTGTGTCCTCATAAACCATATACACAAGTACACACACACGTATATATTTCCATATATATATATATATATATATATATATATATATATATATATATATATATAATATTTTTTGAATGTGTGAGTTTGCATGTGTTAAGAGAGTTCATGCAATGGTGAACTGATTGTTTCAGTGTGGAACCAAGCACGACTGCTGTGTACATACATCGAAAAGAACTATACTGAAAATGCACTTCATAAAAACAGCTGTAACAGATAACAGAGAGAGGCAAGGAAGGACTGAGAGAGATTCCTCACACCTTTCTGCTGTTGTCCCGCACGTTCTGCACATTGGCCGCTCTCTCCAAACCGCTGATCAGACTCTGTTCTGATAGGTCGCCTTCCGGCAGGAAGTACTGATACAGCTCGTACACCAATCGCCAACGAGTGCTGGAGCCTGTGTCCACGTCACACGCCGCCGGAGTCTCCCCTCTGAAAAACATCATCTGATTTAGACTGATCTAGATCTGATCTTCCACGCCTGGAAAACAACATTTTCAAGGGACATCAAACACCAGAGAAGAAGAGGTGTTTGTGATGCACATCACAGAAGACAAGAGGGAAATCTGGTTCATTTTTTGCGCCATTTATGTTTTCTGGGTTTAAAGTCTTCATCAAGATCTTATTGTTTTTAAAAACAACAGCGTGTTCATATATACATACATTTGAATGCAAGCAGCTGTGCATTAAATTACAGCTGATACAGAATATGTGTGTGTTTGTGTAGTTCACTATGAGCTTAAACAAACCATGTATAATACATTTGTTGCATGCATTTTAAAGGTCTAAGACTTTATTAAATTCTTCTCACCTTCTGTATCCGATGTTAGCAGGTGCAAAGGTAATGGTGGTCTCAAACAGGTTGTATTCCAGGTAGATGTTTGGATCAATCTCCAGCGGGAATACCTGATTGCAGGCTCCAGGAACGGGATCTGCACAGACATTACACTGAATGTAAAGTATTCCAGGGTACAGTCTGTTAACGAGAGCGTTGCAAGTAAAGAGTTAGTTCTCTAACCAGTGCTGGTGTACGGCAAAATCACACCAACTCCAGCCGTGCTGCTCCCGTCGGGCGTCTTCAGGAACCACGAGACATCGGTCTGGCTTAGTGTCAGGGTGGATAACAGACCAGCATCTGCTGCCGTGACCGAAAAACCATAAAGTGGGATCTGACCGATACACATAAACACAGCCTATGGATGAACAGCTACACATTCACTCAGTCACTCTAGATGGATAAAGTTCAGGTGGAGAATAAGAAGCAACAAATACAAGCAAAGTGCAACCATTTGAGTCCTGTCCTACATTCACTTGGGATGACACCAGACTAGACTGCAACAGTTAGTAGAAATCCCATGGGTGTATTGATCTTTAACAATAACTTATAAACCATTTAAGACAGGGTTTGTGCTACTGCTGCATGACTGTTGACATTATGAAAAGAATGCATGAAGGAGGGTGTGTGTGTGGATCAGAGCTTGTGATTCAACTCTCACATGATGTCTTGCCCGATCAACCTATTTCTCGTGTATGACAGTGCATAACAGTGCTGTGTATGTGTGTGAAAGAGAGAGTGTATGCCTGTGAAACAGCAGTTCTCTGTGTGTGTGATCTCTTACCGGTGTATATGAGAGTGTAACATTGCGGTGATGTGTATGAAACTGCAGGGTTAAGAAGGAAACATCAGCGGGAATCCGGGAAACGTCAGCTTTAACCGTCCCGTTGACTGGGACACTCACATTCTGGAAGGTTCCCAGTGAAAACATCACATGGTCTGCAAAACACAAACGTTATTATAATATATATATATATTCTAACCATAAAAATACACTCAGGGGTCTAGACTCATTCTTCCCACTGGTTGTACTAGAGAAAGTAACTTACTCAGTTGGTTGCACTTTTCTTTTTCTACAAAATTGGATTAATCAAAGCATGCTGATGAAAGTTTTTTCCATTATCATAGTTTATAGTAATATGGTTACAAAAGTGGGATTAATATACAGCCCATTCTTTTCCATAAGTTTTATTAGTTTATTAATGAATAAGACAAGGCATGGCATACCCCACATGCTGTATAAAGTAATAGGCCCAGTGAAGCCGTGGTTTACAGTGAATGTATAACAGGTAATGGGCTTTGTTAGGCACGACTGTTATAAATTCACTGTAAACCACGGCTTCACGGGGCTTATTACTTTTATAAAACGGTTATTCCATATACATAGTAAGGTTTCACAGAATAAAACAGAGTAGGGCTGCTCCGATCACGATCGGCCAATAGTTAATGCACATCTCGTCAGTAAAGCCGGTTCTCTAATCAGCGGTTAACTCATCAGGTGCGTGATTTCACATAGAGCAGCTATTACTGCACAGAGCCGTTGTTAACTGAGAAGATGCACCAAAAAACGCTGAAAATGAAGTGGATTTGCACATCTTCTCTATTAACAACGGCTCTGTGTAGTAACAGCTGCTCTATGTGAAATCACGCACCTGATGGAATTATCAGCTGATTAGAGAACCGGCTTTACTGACGAGATACGCATAACAATCGGCCAATCGTGATCGGAGCACCTCTAAAACATATATATATATATATATATATATATATATATATATATATAAACAGTATTCTTCCACCAAACAATGTAGTTCCTCAGAATCAGTTGTGGTTCCAATAAAGCGGTTGACAAGCAACACAAGTAAACAAAGAAGTAAACAAAGGTGTATGACTACGCAGCTCAACCAATCAGAAACAAGGACCGTAACTATCCGTTATATAATATATATAAACAGCAAAGATAACAGGCTTTTTCCAATGAAAACAAAAGTAAAATTACATTGGCTGTCGTGGATATTGTTTGCATAATTTTTTCCCCCAAGAAAGCAACCATGTTCAATTTCCTGCTCAACTTCAACCTTCTACATTTTGCTTGAAGACCAAATCCTCCATCCACCATTGTTTTAATTTTTCCAGACGAAGAGCAGACAGGTTGTAGTGCAGACCATGCACTCGCACAAATGCGACCACGTCATTGTAGAGCCCTGACACTGCCTGATTATTTATTTAATTTCTGACAAATCTTTAATTTCTGACAAATCTCTTCTCATTTAAACTGAAGGCAGTGAGTGAGTGACTGTCTGCAGGAAGAGATGCCACTGAACACTTCATACAAGGAAGTGGCTTTGACAGTTGTGATTTGTTGTAGAAAGGTGTTGCTCTGACTTCCTGCCTGAATACACAATAACTCACACCTGAAGAACTCTGGAAGTGTGCAAACCTGCTGCCTTCACATGAAGTTCCTGTGTGTAAGAACAATAAACATTTGTGTTTCCTTTATTCCATTTTAAAGCTAAGATTTGTAGAAATATGCTGGGAGACCACTAAATGTTTACTTGTTTTTCTCTAAATCTACTTCTACATTTTCTAGCATTCCCCTAAATGTCCCCTCCCCATTTAGTTCTTCTTTTAAAGTTTGAGGTTTGCAGAGATCTTGAAGATTGAAATCACTTCACCGCTCTGGAACAATCTCTTTCTCTCTTTCTCAGGAATGAGGAAATAGTCTGTAAATTACATCTCATGGATTGCTCCTCTGTTTCATTGTCATCAGCGCATCATAAGCAGGAATGAGGAGAATTAAAAGAGGAAAAAACACTGAATGGACTCATGCGACACTGTTACAAAATACCAGAACAATATGAAGATGCACAAAATCACAAATGAGAGATACTAAAAACAATCAGACATTTCCTTGACAGGCAAGAGATCATCAAATGCTTCAAACATTGGAAACAGACAGAAGTGTTTTACTACAGATCTATGGTTTCCTTAACCCTATGGTTTTATATTTGATATATACACTTTTTGTGCCTCTAAATTAACAACAATCAAAAGCTGTTGCACACAATTTACTCCATGCCTTCTGATTGATAGTTTAAACTTTTTTTGTTTTTAAGGTAATTATTGTAATTGTACAAACGCCCTCCTTCATCTCATGTCTTTTTTTATGTAAAATGTGATTTTTTAAATTAATTAATAAAAAATATATATCATTTCAGTATCACATTACAAAGACTTATTATTAGAGATATAGTGACGACTGATATTGTAGTCATTTTATAGAAGTAGTCAGTCATACTGAGACATAAAAGCCGGATGTATCAAATATGATACCAAATATATGCAAACATCTTTTATATATTTTGTCTAAAGGTTAAACTGTTACAATTTTTTTTTTTTTTTTTTTTTTTTTGCATGTTTGTGAGCAAACACAGAGCGAATTTAGGGGGAGGTTTACGTTGAAACAATATGAACTTGACCCTGAAATCACCCTGGTTAGTTATGAAATCATATAAAATAATTATTAAATCAAGATTAATTCAGTATTCATGTGTTGGTAAATCATGTCACTGTCTCAGAATTCAAGTAAACGTCATTTGTTAAACGCATACGTTTGCAATTGGGTGTTGATGAAAATGTTTTGTTTACTCACTCTCATCCTGAGCGCGCAGGGAACTGACCCACGACAAGACGAGCAAAATAACCAAGCATTCTCTCTTCAGTGGCATTTTCCCGGGTCAGTCCATAAAACGCTCTGGCAGCTGCGATCAGATCCAGGACTCATACAGGACTCACATGCTGAAGCTTCGCGTTGAAGCCCCCGGAAGCGTCACTCGCTCCTCGAACGCGCTACAAGGTAACAACTTTTGAGTGGAACGCTCGTTTCATCTCTAGTGCGCATGCGCGAGTGTATGGTGTCACGTGATATCGCTTTGAACAGGCTCGGCGGAAACGGAAAAGGTGATGTGGAGCCAACATGGCGGATAGGCTAACGCAGCTTCAGGATGCAGTTAACTCCGTGAGTACTTATTTAAATGTTTATTTTATGACTTATAAGCTGCAGAAGAGGTCGAATCGTATGTATTCATTCGTCTGCTAAATGAAGTCACACTGTGTGTGTGTGAGAAGTCACATTAATACTGTAGCGTATGAAGGTGTAAGCATAGCATACAGTTGTATTATGCATCCTTGTTTTTACATATTTTAAAAACAAATATATAATTTATATTTTTATTTATTTATTTTTGACCAAATTTCATCATAAAAAGTATTACAAAAAATAACAATGCATAAATAATGCAAACAGTTCATCTCAAGTCAACTGTTTCTGAAGGAAATAATAATTAATTATTTATCGCCTTTAAGATATTGGGCAGATTTCATTATTGTGCCGATACCGATAACAACATTTTTTTTAGCATTTATCAGCCGATACCGATATGGTGGCTGATATATCGTGAATCCCTAATTGTTTTGTACATGTGAAACATTTAACGTTTAAAAAATAAATATATAAGATAATGTAGTTATTATAAAAAAAAAATATTTGTGACATATACCACAAAATTTTTTATACGTGTTATATTATGTACTCTTGTTTTTACATTTAAAAGAAAATTATTAAAATAAGCTTACACATTATTGACAATATAAGCACTGAATCTCCATGTTTAAGACAAACCAAGTAAACCAAGTGCAAAGGTTATATTTGGTTGCTTGTGTGCACTGTGTGTGATATATTGCAATGTTGTGTGTGTTTTAGCTGGCTGATCAGTTCTGTAATGCGATTGGAGTCCTGCAGCAATGTGCCCCACCTGCCTCCTTCAGCAACATCCAGACCGCCATCAACAAAGACCAGCCCTCCAACCAAACAGAAGGTGCACGAATCTCTACCAAAAATCAGTTTACAGCTCTGCTGTTGTGGTTTAACTAACATGTTTTCATGTGTTCTTCTAGAATACGCCCAGCTGTTTGCAGCACTGATAGCAAGAACAGCAAAAGATGTTGATGTGCTGATTGACTCTCTGCCCAGTGAAGAATCTACTGCTGCACTGCAGGTACGTTTATACACAAACAGTGGCTCCCTGAACTACAAAAATTTAGTTTTGTTATTCATCATATTTCAATTTCACAAAGAAATGTGCAGCATTTATACTCAGGAATAATAAAAGGATGCCTTTTCCATTTATTTGTCTGAAAAAATCTGGAGAACATTTTTGAAAGTATATTAATGCCAAATAGATTTGCATACGCAGGGTAGGAATTGGGGTAAGTGTACATAAAACTGTAAGCGTAAATTAAATTTTCATGCGCATGATAAGCTTTGTGAAGGTGTATATTGCGTTTCAAGCTAATAAAAACATGAATTTAGGAAAACATGATTTGCAGCATTTTACTGTTACTCATAAGTGTAATTCAAGTATTGTGAAACTGCAGCTTCATGCTAAAGCAAAATAAATATGATCTGCATTCTTCTGACTTCAGTTTTTCTGTGCTTACACTTTTGGCACGTTGTTTCGCTAAAATACGTTCAAAAGTTCTGCAAGTCTTGAAACGCGATATACACCTTCACAAAGCTTATCTTGCGCATGCAAATTTAATTTGCTTACAGTTTTATGTACACTTCCACAACTCCTACCTTGCATATGCAAATCTATTTGGCATTAATATACCTTCATAAAAAGGTATTCGCATTCTGAGTTGACGGTTGCATCCCTACAGTAAACTCTAATCTTCACAGGCTGCCAGTCTGAGGCAGTTGGAAGAGGAGAACCAGGAAGCTGCGGCCCGTCTGGAGGAAGTAGTTTACAGAGGAGACATGCTGCTGGAGAAGATTCAGTCAGCTCTAGCAGACATCGCCCAATCACAGCTGCGCACACGCAGCGGAGCCCCGAGTCAGCTGACACCACCAGAGTCATGACAGCGACCGACCAACCACACATGGACTATATCATCACAGCAGGGATTTTATACTCATCCTCCATGGATCGCAGGAGAGCATGTGTTAAATGAAGTTTGTTTCTGGACTGAAGAGTGTTTCTGATTGTTTTCCATCGCATGTCTTGATTTATATGACCTCTGATATCCTTTTCTACCTGATAAATGTAAATGTTCAGCATCCATCAGCCTTTTTCAGACAGTTGGCATCTGGGTAATTTTTTTGCTTTGCTATATTTAATGATGTTTTTTTTCTTGTTATGGTTATGCGGTGTTCATTTTGTTTTAACAAAATACATTTGTATGATAGACATTCAAAAATGTTGAATGAAATGCTTGTTATTCTTCGCAGATTGAATTATGAATTCCTTCATTTGTCTCATGCAATTCCTTAGTCAATAGACTATTCTTTAACAGATTTATACACATAAGAGATCTTAAACATTGTAGTTTTATTCTTATTTTATCACTCCGTCTATCAAATGTTTTGGTTGGTTCTGAACTGACTTAAGAAACTTAACTTCATCATGAAAACAAACACAACAAAGAACTTTCTCTTTATTTATTCCTTCTTTTTCTAGCTTGTACTTATTTGAACAATGTCCAAAACTTGGTATTACAAGCACTTCCTGTGTCTGTTTGCCTCTTTAAGAAGAATCGCTTTATGTATCCCCCAATTCTTATTCTTTTTAATTTTTTTTATTTTTATAAAGTAGATTTTTATAAAGTGAATCCCTGTACTGATTAGAATATATACAAGAAGTAATCATACTAAATATATTATATTTTATATATTATTTTTCTTTTGGTTTGTAGGATAGTGATAAAGATTTAAATTACAATTGATTATTTTTTAGGGCTGAACTGTGATCCTTATATATAATATTTTAATGTCATTAATGAATTTTGTACTATTCATTTTTTGCTATTTATTTACCAGTAAATTTGGTCTTTCAAATTAATTCACATAATTTTATATGTTATTAAATATAATAAATCCCTATTCCAGTTCTTTAAAAAAATGCAATTAACGTTTGTATAAATGTCTCAAATAATAAAATAAATGCATGGCGTATGAGTATCACTAACTTACTCGGAGCTGCCATCTGGTGGTCGTACAAGTGAACTTGTTATTTTAGTATTATTTACATCCAATGTTGATGATTGTTCACTAACGTTTCTAAATGTGTCTGACAAATATTCCATATATTTTCTCAATAAAAACATTAAGCAATAATGCTAGATAAATCATGTGGTTTTTTTTTATACTTTGACTCAGAGCTGCCACCCGCTGGTCATATAAGTGAACTGAATCATGTTTGACCTTTTGGCACAAGACGGCGTAAAATGAGAAGATCAAGCGGTGAATGGGCTGAAACCAATTCTCCATGTGACCTAAATTATATTTTTTAATATATAATATAATATAACAATTATTAGTCTGTGCCGCAAACATGTTGAATAATACATGACGTAAGCGTTCTTCTGCCCAATCGGAATGCTTCTTTTAAAACAACGTCACCCAAAACAGAATGGCGGTGTCCGTACAGCGTCTCGGCGCAGCGGGGAGACACTTTATAAAGAATTTATTGAACACCAGAACCTTTAGCAGGGTAAGATATTACAAACAAATAATTAATATAATTAATAACTGCCAAATATACCAAAACAAAATCCTGGCGATCCTTTAAAACAATCGGGTTAAGTCCAGCGTGGCTACTGGATTCAGTGATGCAAATGTAACACATCATAATGGGACATTGTTTTGCGAAAACATTTAATTTATTGTTAACGTAACTCGAATCCATTTTGATATTTACCTTGCATATCCTGCTGAGTAAATCATGGTTATATCGCATGATTTAAAGCGTGCTGTCTGTGTTTCAGACGAGATCCACCCAGGCTGTCAGTCAGGTGGTTTTAAATGTACCTGAGACAAAGGTCACGACCCTTGACAACGGGCTCAGAGTGGCATCTGAAGACTCCGGCCTGACCACGTGCACGGTGAGTTCACCATCTGAGGAAATGTTGAAAAGCATTTTTTTTTAAATGCATATCAACAGTCACTTTTTAATACGCCAAATGTGCTTTAATTATCTTTTTTTGACAAATCAAATGCAAATTAATAACAACAAACACATATATTGTGTCCATGTGTTTAAATATGTGAAATTAGAGTTAAGACAACACAGCAATACATTATTACCCAATAAAATATATATATATTTTGCACACACATACACACACGTGTATATATATATATATAAAAAAAAAGTTGATATATATATATATATATATATATATATATATATATATATATATATATATAAATAAATGTTTACTTTAATGAGTACAGACTGTGCATTAAATATATAAACAGTCAATATAAAACTGGACTGATAATTAATGAGAATAATAATAATAATGAAAAATCTATAATAATAATAATAATAACAGAAAAGCTATAAAGTAGAATTGGGGGATTCCTGTGAGAGGAAGTAAATTATCACAATATCTACTCTACAAACCAAAATATGGAGAAATCAGGTAAACTACATCTCCATTGAGATGACTGAGACAAAAACAGCCAAATTTGTTCTAAATTTCCCTTATTCCGATCACATGATCCAGGTTGGACTGTGGATTGATGCTGGGAGCCGGTATGAAAATGAGCACAATAATGGTACAGCACACTTCCTGGAGCACATGGCATTCAAGGTACGAGAAATGATAAGAAATGTGTCTGAATACTAAAACAGTTGAGTGTAGAAGGCATCAGATCTGTGGCTGTGTTTCAGGGCACCAGGAAGAGATCTCAGCTGGACCTGGAGCTGGAGATCGAGAACATGGGAGCTCACCTGAATGCATACACTTCCAGAGAGCAGACGGTGTACTACGCCAAAGCCTTCTCCAAAGATCTGCCCAGAGGTAAGCCATCAAACACAAACTCATGACGGGCAGAACGGCATTGTGGGTGTGCTGTAAGTGCGTCTCTGCTGGCAGCGGTGGAAATCCTGGCTGACATCATTCAGAACAGCATGCTGGGAGAGGCCGAGATCGAGCGCGAGCGGGGCGTCATTCTCCGAGAGATGCAGGAAGTGGAGACCAACCTGCAGGAAGTGGTGTTTGATCACCTGCACGCTACAGCCTATCAGGACACGCCTCTCGGGAGAACCATCCTGGGCCCTACGGAGAACATCAAGTACGTGTCACATGTTTAAATGATTACTCGCAGTACATTAGGACAGTTGTTTTGTATCACAAGTTTATTGTAATATGCAAATTATGCTAATTAAATATGCACTAATTTACATACTTTTCAATAACAGAGCCAGGTACAAAATTCTTGAGTGGATGTTGTGCTTTTGTTCATTTTATTAGCTTTTTTTATTTACTGCTTACATGAATGTTTTTATTAGATTTATTTATTCCAAATTATTTCAGTTTCTAATTTTCATTTAGGTTTTTCATTTCAGAATATATTTTTTTTATTTCAGTATTTTCAGTTAACAAAAATATTATCACTATTTTAGTTTTTGTAAAGAAAACATTTTAGGTTTCTTTAAACATTAAGGTTTACATATATTTATGTTTTAGTTTTTAATTTATTTCCATTTAGTCATGTTGATGCTTTTAACTAAAACAATTTTTTTTAATGATTTTAGTTATAATTTTTTTTTAAATGATTTTAGTTTATGATAACAACACTGCTTCATTGTGGAAATGCATTTTTAATTATTAATGGGATTTTGAATTAGCTTTTTTTTATCACTTAATCAGAAAATATCCAGCAGCCTGAAAAAAAAAATTTCATCATGTTTTATACACAAATTGAATTCTATACGAACAAACTATTTTTGCAAAACCCTTTAAAATATAGATAGAAATAATATGTATTGTAACTTCAATCTACAGATGTGTAATGAAATAAACACTTAAGTGTGCATTTTGAATGTTTGCTAACCTTTAGTCTGAATGTTATAGAAGCAAGGAAAGTGCATGTGAAACAGTGCTGTGTGATGTTCTGCAGAAGTATAAATCGAGGGGATCTGGTGGAGTACATCACTACACACTACAGGGGACCGCGGATTGTGTTAGCTGCAGCCGGAGGTAGAGCAGCACAAACACAGAATCAGCATCACTGACCGGTTTAACCGTTAGATCGCTCACTGGTTCAGAGTTTGACCGTTAATACAGTTTCTCGCTCTTTCAGGAGTGTCACATAACGAGCTCATCGATCTGGCTAAATTTCACTTTGGAAAGCTGCCGGCCAGATACAGCAGAGAGGCTTTACTGCCCTGCCACTTCACCGGCAGCGAGGTGAACAGACTCATTAACATTTCTGCATTTAGCAGACGCTTTGGATAACGCTTTTATCCAAAGCGTCTTACAGTGCATATAATTTTTGTTTTGTTTTACTGATACGATTATAATGGTATTTTTACCAGTATTATAATTCACTATTACACATAGGAATAAGCGGTGTTTTTTGTGACAACACATCAATTATGATTAAAAATTCATCACTACTTTGTAAAGATCGTGTTTACAGTATTGCACTTACATTATACGTCTACATTAGTCTTCTAATGTAAGTGTTGTATTGTAATTACAATAAGTGATGAATATTAAAGTGCCCCTTTTCTGCTCATTACAAGTTCTGCATTTTATTTTTGACGACTGCCTGATTCAAATTCATGATTCAAAATTATTTTATTCTATCTCTTTTCCAACTCTGCCTTTTTGAAAAGCCAAGCCAATTATTTTTCATGTTCTATTTTTTTCATTTAGTAATTAAACGTAATTAATTTAGTTGCTAATCAAGTTTTTCATCTAATAGCTATTTCATTGTAGCCTTAATTCAATGAACAAATGTTTTAATAGTTTTGTTGATGATGATGATCCTACTCTCTGATATCTTAATGCTGAAAATGCATGGAAATTAAAATAAGTTACACATTTTCTGAAATTTTGTGATATATAAAAACGGGGCATTATATAATTATTATATGCATTCATTTTAATACATATCCACAAATTCTTCAGAGAGATATACCGTATTTTTTCGGACTATAAGTCGCACCTGAGTATAAGTAATGATTCCAAAAATCATGCAATATATATATATATATAATTTTTTATTTTTTTTTTAAACAGAGAAGGAATTATGTGCTTTTGTTAATTTAATTAGTTTTTAAAAAATATTCCTATTTAAGTTTCATTTCATTAATAAACAGAAATAATGGCAGGACTACAAACGAGTCATTTAAGGCAGTAGCTTTCTGTTTTCTGCACAAACACCGTGAATAAGCTTAGCTTTCGTTGTAAATGGCGTTGTGCTGTGGATTGCTCACAGATCCGTGTGCGGGATGATAAGATGCCTCTGGCTCATATAGCCATCGCTGTGGAGGCCGTCGGCTGGTCGCATCCGGACACCATCCCGCTCATGGTGGCCAATACACTCATCGGGAACTGGGATCGCTCGCTCGGAGGCGGGATGGTAGGAGCGCGATCACTAAACGGTTACACTGAAAGAAAAAGACCTGAAACCCAACTAACCGCTCCTTGTTTTCGGTCAGAACTTGTCCAGTAAGCTGGCACAGATGGCGTGTCAGGGGAACCTGTGCCACAGCTTCCAGTCCTTCAACACCTGCTACACCGACACGGGTCTGTGGGGGCTTTACCTGGTGTGTGAAGCAGGGACCGTCAGCGACATGATGCGCTTCACACAGCTGGAGTGGTGAGAGATCCACGTTCACTCGGCTTTCTGTCGAGATGAAAGATGAGCAACTAACAGCCGTTTTCCTTCAGGATGTCTCTGTGTACGAGTGTGACTGAAAGCGAGGTGAACCGAGCCAAAAACCTGCTGAGGACAAACATGCTGCTTCACCTGGACGGTAAGAGGAACGGGGTGCATGAGGGCAAAACAGGACCTTTCAAGACCAATTCAAGAAAACTGAATTCATCATGTTCTCTGAATGAATGTTGAAGGAGAAACATGTGTTCGATGCAACTTAGAAGAGATCTCGATTGCTTTTTAATTCATTTTTACAGATGTAACAAATAGAAATAGCAAGAATATGGAAATAATGTTTACTGTAACTTCTGATCACACTGCAAAAAAAAATGTTTTTGTCATTTTCCAGTGCAAATTTGTACATTCATTGTTTGTGGTGTCTAGGATCCACTCCCATCTGTGAGGACATCGGCCGGCAGATGCTGTGTTACAGCCGCAGGATTCCTCTGAACGAGCTGGAGGCCAGAATAGATGTGAGTAAATGAACAGGCTGACCTTTGACCTGACATCTGACCCATGCAAGTGCTTTTCTAGCCTTAGTCAGGGCAGAGCTGTTTCTGTAAAAATAAATTTGCTTAATTCATGCATTCGGTTTATTCAGGAAACAGGAAAATAATACTCTATTATTTGATTTACTTATGCTATTCAAAAATAGGAAACGGACATGCTTTGGTTTAATCATCTCAAAATGCAATTTTTAATTTACATAAGGTAAAAAGACTGTTATTTTCTGTGCAGTAACATTTATATTAAATTTAACAATAGAAAAATAATATCCTATTTAAATATTTTTCTATTAAACATAGGGGAAATTACATGCTATTATTTAAAAAAAGAATTTACTTGTACGTTGTATCTCGAAATGAACAGTTATTTAACAAATATTAAAATTAGCAGAAAAAGTTAATGCAAACTCTTATTCTTTTTGCTTACCATATAAATTCAAATGCTTTTTTTTTCTCAATTTATTTTTCTGTAAACAGTTTCCATAATTTCAGTAATAATAATAATTTTATATATATATATATATATATATATATATATATATATATATAAATAACTGCTGTTATTTGGTCATGGAGGTTTATGTGGGTGGTGGGGGGGGAAACACTGTAATTAGGGGTTTCAGACAGCAATTAAAATAAATTCAGATGTAATTACTGAAATGACCTTACATCATCTCTGTGAGAAGCTATTAGCGTGTGAACAGGGCTTTAGTCTTAATGCTGCTCCTCTCCTCTCAGGCCATCGATGCCACAACCATCAAAGACGTGTGCATGAAATACATCTATAATAAAGCTCCTGCTATAGCAGCCGTTGGTGAGTATTCAGATTCTCTCTTTAATATCTGATATAGTCCCAGCTCTGGTCCTGGAGTGTCTTCATTCCCAGTCACACACGATTGAACTCAGATCAGCTGGTTAGTAGACACTACAGGACCTGAAAGAGAGCAGAGCGATGGGACGCTAATCCTTGATGTTTTTTAGGTCCGATCGAGCAGCTCCCGGACTATAAGAGCATCCGCGGTGACATGCAACGGCTGTGAAGCGTCTGCACATTAACAAGAGAATTTAAGATGCGCTTTTTCATGTTTATTTTATTATAAAATAAAGAACAACACAATAAAGTTAAAAGACCATGTCATGTGTGTGTTTGTGTGTTTTCTTTCCCCGTGGCACTTTTGTCATTTCTTGTTTTTAGCAGCGACCTGCTCCTGAGCAGCTTTCTTAGCCTTGATCATCTCCACCAGCTCCTGCAGAAACACATTTACATTGTTATAAGAAAAGATTTTTAATTCCACTAATAACTATTATTAATATTAATGTTATTTAATAATAATAATTACTAATTCAAAGGGTTTTTATTAATTACATGGCACCTTGTAAATCTACATTAATCAGTGTGCATTATAAGTGTTACAGAAAAAATTTATAAATGTTTTTATAATTTATTATTATTATTATTAATACTACTATTAAATGCATTTTTTAAAATTAATTGTGCCTTAAGTGTGATATTTATTTTTACATTGTTACATTTTTCTCTAAATAATAAAAATAATTACTTTGCACCTTATTTTTATATTTATTTCTGTATAATAATGCTTTAGCAATTAGCTTGCATTATAACAAAAATGTGTTATAATAATAATTAATATACATAAGTAGCGGCTATTTTTAATCATACAAATTAATAATAATGATTATGAGTATTATTGTTGTCTAATAATTGTATTGCATATTTCTATATTCTGTGTAGTAATTCTTGGGCAATGCTTTATGTAAACAACAATTATGCCAAAATAGTACTTTGAATTAAAAGGGAAAAAAAAACAAGTATTATTTTAGTGTATTGCTCAAGGCTGTCAGTTTCTGCAGAAGTCGGAGCGTCTCACCTTGTATCTCTTCATGCAGTCTTTCTTGGAGCGTCCAGGAACGGCCTCCGAGATCTTCTCCCAGCGCTCCGGCGTGTTCACCGGGAACGTCTTCAGCGCCTGCTCCAGAAGCTTCTGCTCCTCTGTGGTCCAGGGTGAGGAGTTGGATTCAGCGCCTACAGCTGGAGGAAACCATGTTCAGAATGAGACGGTTTTGCAGCGGTATACTGTGAGGACTCACAGGGCTGCAGGATGAATCAGATTTTAATCATGACCACTATTCATGCTTCTCTCGATTTAAGCGTAATCATTTGTATTTAGCATTGGCAAGAAGCCTCCACAAGCTTTCATGGCTGCGGTTGCCAGATCCCCCAATAAGAGATTTTCCTAAAATCAATAGATTTTCTTCCTAGTGGTTTAATCTTAACTTAATATTTTTTATTTTAACAAAATAATCATGATTATTAATTAGCTTGCATTATACATTGCAACATGTGACAGATCTTTATATTTAATTAAATATATATATAAATAAGTCTTATTTTATTAATTACGTGGCACTTCATTCTAATTCGACCTCATATAATAAATGAACATTTTTTTAATTAATTGTTAATATTGTTTATTTATACAAAAAATACATTTAATTAATTACTTGGCACCTTATTGTGTGATATGGATATTATATAAATACAATTAATCAGTTTAATTAATATTCAGAATTTTTAGTTGTAATTAGCGTTACGGATATTATAAGTATTATTAGAATTAATTTCAATTGTTATAAATAATTATAATAATATAAATACAAATTAAAAAAAAAAATCTTAATTTATGGATTACTCTTCATTGTAATTCTTAATATTTGTTCTAGATTTATTATATAATATACTATTGTCATTGTTCTGATTTGGCTTCTGGTCAGCTTGCATTATATTAAAAGTGTGTGTTATAAACAAAATCGTATTATATACTCTCTTATTACTCTAATTCTACCATGTCAATATTTATGATAAACAGTTGATCCATTGTCGTGCACCTTACCATCGAATCTCTCTGAGGGCGCAGCGTTGTCTACCGTCTGAGGAACAACTGAATGCTCCTTCTTGAACTTCTCAAAGGCCTTTCGGTTAATCTCATCTTTCTGGTGAGGATCTGCCATCAAGAAAAGCAAATTAGCCGTACTACTTCCATCCTGCGTGTGGCATAAACCCAGTCCGCGGTTACGTACCCAGCTTCTGCAGTGTTTTTGCTTTATTGATGACGTCTTTGGCGGTTCTCTTCACGCCGCTGCTGGAGTGCTGGTTCATGTAGCTGGCGATCACCTCCCATCTGTCCGATCACAGCACATGTGGGTCAGGAACACGGGATCAGTCTGTGTTACAGCAGATGCTTTTCATGGAGACTCACCTGGCGTTGGTTCCGGCGGGAAACAGGTTGACTGCTTTGATGAGCAGCTGCAGGTCTTCCTCGTTCCAGCCTCTGTTATTGGCTCCTCCTCCTCCTCCTCCTGCGCTGGTTTGCTCCACCCCCCGCACCGCCTGCTGCGCCTGCATCTCCGCCTCCTTCTCCTTCTGCATCTGATTGTTCACCTCTTGCACCTGCAAGCACGCACACACACACACACACACACCTCAGAGCAGCTAACAGCAGCATTCAGACGTTTCTCTTCAGCAGGGGATCATGAAATGAATCAAACCTGACAGTCAAGTAACATGATGCTCCTAAAGATTTATATTTTAAACAAACGCTACTTTATATTCACCAGAAAAATCCTAAAAATATATTATAAACTTTATGGTTTCCAAATGTGATAATTGCTATTATTAATAACAAGTTATTAAATAATATTAGTTTTGTAATTGCAATATTAATAATTATTAGCAGTAATTTTAATATTTCAAATATTTTTTTATAAAAATATATATATTATGGCTTTGAAAATAATTATAATAATTATTTGTAAAAGTTTTTGTAATTGTAATATTACTAATTATTAGTAGTAGTATTTTTGCTGTTCTTTATGAACTTACTATTAAAAAAAACAAAAACAAAACACTGCTTCCACAAAAATATTCAAAATGTGTTACACATAATGATATAAAACATTCTTATTAATATTAGATTTTACATTTTATTATTGTATATTATAATTATTTCAAAAATTTTATTAATATAAATTATATTAAAATGTTTGTTATTAATATTACTGAGCACCTTATTCTAATTCTACCTTAATATTTGTTATTGCTTTTATTATTTTTTTGTCATTATTTATGTGAAATAATGCTTTGGTAATCAGCTGTCATGTTACAGATATTATAATATTAATTATAGTGATCTTGAGATTTATCAATTGTATTCATTATTACTAATAATTAATTATAATAATAATAATTATTATTCATATTTCAAATAAATGCTGTTCTTTTGAACTTATTCATAAAAAAAATGCTGAAAAATAAAATGTATCACAGTTTCCACTAAAATATATTTGGTTTTCAACATTGATAATCAGAAATGTTTCTTGAGCAGCAAATCATCATATTCTAATCATTTCTGAAGATCGTGTGACACTGAAGACTGGAGGAATTCAGTAATTCTGAAAATTCAGCAGCACATCACAGGAATAAATTACATTTTAACAGAGATTCACATAGTAAACAGTTGTTTTAAATTAAAATAATATTTTCACAATTTCTAGTTCATATAAATAAACGTGTACATGCACCGCAGAATTACAGCTCAATAAAAAGTGTAAATGAGGAGCTGTTTCTCACCTGTTTCTCCAGAGCTGCTTTACTCTGTTCTTTATTCCCTGAAGCCAAAGCTTCATTCAGCGTCTGCAAACTACAAATCAAACCAACAAACACTCAATATTCCTCCAGCGTGCAGCGGTGTTTGAGAGAAGTAAAACATCATTATATTTCCCAGCTCCACCTGCTCAGCTCCAAGCGGTCGCAGAGCTTCTCCACCTCCTCCATCATCCTGACGCCGTCGGCTTCATTGTCTGTGAAGTAGCTGTGAGTCTGAGAGAAGAAGCAGAGAGACAGAGATGAGGATGAGAAGCTCTCGGAGCTGAATGTGTGAGATGATGTGGAGGGTCTCCTGCCTTGCAGGTCGTCCTGAGCTTCTGCCGCTCTTTCTTGATGGCTTTCTTCTGGACTTCTTTCTCTTTCTTGGCCTGCTGTGCTGCCTGTCTCGCCACCTCCTCCTCCTTCTCCTTCAGCATCCGCACCGCCTTCTCCTCCTCCTGACGCACCTGCACACACACAGCACGACAGAGAGTCACTTACACACAATATATGCACAAATATCCAGATATATGTATATACACAGAGAGAGAGAGAGAGAGAGAGAGGGGTTTACTTTATACACCATCTGCACAATTATTCAGTAAGTTGTATTTTTGAGGATAAATTGTATTATTGAACTGCTGCAGTGCTCTCGGTCAATCCAAAATGGTAATGAACCTCAAACCTGAAGTTTTAAAGAAAGTAAAAGTGAGGTTTTGGCTTTCTTAGGAGAATATCTATGTGAGCACAATTGTGACCCTGGAGAACAAAACCAGTCTAAAGTGGGTTTTTTTTGTTTTTTTTAGATGTATACATCACCTGATAGCAGAATAAATGATCTCTCCATTGATGTGTGGTTTGTTAGGAGGACAATATTTGGCCGAGATACAACTATTTGAAAATCTGGAATCTGCTTTTGTGCTCCAGGGTCTCTCTCTCTCTCTTTCTCTCTCTCACACACACACACACACACACACACACACCTTAAAAATATATATATTATACAAAACCGAAACAGAGAAATACAGTGAAGTGAAGTGCAAGACAAACGTTCAGCTAAAGCAGTGATTCCTTCATCCAGCATTCAAGCAGAGTTACACATCTGTAAATAGAGACAGTTATTCCCAGAAGAGTTTGGAGGCACTGACCCGCTCCTTCTCCTCCTGCTCTCGTTTCCTCGCCTCTGCTTTGGCCTTCTTCTCCGACTCTTTCCTGGCTTTCTCCTCCTCTTTGAATTTCTTGATTCGCGGGTCGCAGTTGTAGGCCGTGTCTGAAACACATCACACACACACTGACGCAGACGCTCACAGTGAGATCACGACCCTGTGTCTGAACCGATAATTACCAACGAGTGTCCGGATCCTGTTCATCTCTTCCTTCTTCCTCTGCGCTCGAGAGGCTCGGTTCTGTTTCTCAATCCACCTTCTCTCATCTCGACTGACACACACACACACACACACACAAACACCAAAGTACTGTCAGTTTAGTAGATAGTTTTAGTCATATTTAAGACATTTTTTGTTTTCACTTTTATTTTAAATTAAAGTTTTACACACAAAGACCACAAAATGTTTTAGCATTATTGAGAAATAATTGTTTATAATATTTAAAAGAGTTTTTAATTTTATATTTTGTTTTCATTTTTATTCAAGTTTTAGACAAATATCTCAAAGTTTTTAATTCATATTTTGAATTTTTTTGAATTTTTAGATTTTCTGTTATAACTTTTAATTTTAATACAATTTGTAGACATAAATACCACAAAGTTCAAAAAGTACAAATATCTATAATTTCTTTTAATATTTTGAATTAGTTTTTATTTTTATATTTTCAGTTTTTATTTTTTATTTTTTTAAAATAAAAAATGTAGTAATTTTGTGGTGTTATTTTCATTTTTATTTTTCATTATCCTTTATTTTTTTATGTCTATATAGTTGTTTTAATTCATTTTTATTTTGGTTTTAGTTATATATCAACTTAAAACATTAGAAATATTGCCTAGAAACTTTTCTAAAATTATTTATTTTAAGTGACGATTTCTTATGGTTTAGTGTGTTAACTATAATAACCCTGTGCAGTAAAAAAAAACAATATTACAAAATACCAAACCAAAACCAATAATAAATATTATTCACCATTCAGCTTTTTCCTTTTCCTCCTCATCTAAATATGAAAATTCCCTCCACGAGTCAAAGTTGTACCTTCGGAAACAAAAGGGAAAACAATTATATAGATTTTTTTGTTTCTCTGGCATTATCTTGGCTTTAAATCTATGAATAAGTCTATATTTCCTTACCAAAAGGAATAGAAATGATCGACCTCTTCAAAAGAGGCGTCCTTGCTTCCCAGACTCGGGACGTGTTTTTTCACAGACCATCTGATTGAGAGAAACACATCAGCGTGATCTCAAAGCTCTGAACCTGAATCCTCTGAATCAGTCATGTGAGGCGTTTACCTGCTGTTCCTCTCAAACACCGGTGCAAACACCTCGAAGAAGTTCTCTTTGCCTTCTGCTTTAGAAGGAACCATGTTATCAAACGTGGGATCCACGCTGTCAAACGCTCTCCGCTTCACCGGATCCGACAGCATCTCCATCGCTGCAGCACACCAGAGCAGATACAGGACCTGAAGAATGATTCTCCAACACTCATCCCTTTCATTTCACTTATGATAAAGCAAAAAAGTCCAAACCTTTTGTTATGCAAGTGAAATAATCATTATCTCCCTCCACAATCTGCTCTCCGGCTGCTTTCCTCTTGTCCGGGTGATGTTTGAGGACCATGGCTTTATCTGCGGAGAACAGGCAGCATGTTACTACGAAATATCTTGAATGTTCTGAAGTCTCTTCAGCTCACCAAAAAATGTGATATATTATTACTATTTGAAGTAACTGTCTTATATGTGAGCATATAGTAAACTGTAATTTATTTCTGTGATGCGCTGCTAAATTTTCAGCATCATTCCTCCAGTCTCCAGAGTCACATGATCTTCAGAAATCATGAAAATCTTATATTCGAAAAGAGAATATTTTTGTGGAAATAAACTATTTTGGGGATTCTCTGATGAATACAAAGTTCAAAAGAACAGCATTTATTTCAAATAGATACATCATAAATGTATTTTTGATCATTTTGCTTCTGAGTTAATTTAAAATAAAATAAAAACATTTCTGACCCCAAACTTTTGAATCATGTAGTGAATCATGGTATGTTTTCTTTAAATATTTCTGTTTTCAACATTGATACTAAATCACAAATGTTTCTAAAGTCTGCAGTTTAACAGATACTCACAAAGAAAACCGCTATATTAAATAGTAAAAATCTCTAACAATTTTTATTGCATTTATGATCAAATAAAGGCAGCCTTGCTATTTAGTATTATACAATGATTTCCAAACACACAAAAACTCAAACTTACGAGCAGCTTTGATCTGTTTCTGGGTTGCTTTGTACCGGACGCGTGCGAGACCTAAAACAGCGTAGTGATCCTGGTTCTGTAACATCAAGAAAAGCATCGTGTCAATGCATCGAGCTCACAGCGTCTCTCAGCTCTGACAGACAGAAGAGCGTCGACACACACACACCTTCCAGTCTTTAGGGTCCAGTGTCTTCAGCATGGGATACTCCTCCAGCTGCAGCTCCTCGTCCTCCTCTTCCTCAGACAGCTCCTCCTCTTCCTCCAGCTCTTGAAACGAAGCCGACACATTTCTACTCCTGCGCTTCAGAAACGCCTCGAACCAGCGACCCACCGGCTCCACCTGAACCTGCTCCGAGGCTAAGACAAAGATAGGACACATTTCACTAAAACAAAACTAAAAGTAAAATTATATTTTATTAGATGTTGTTACGCTATCCAAAAAGGAACAACACAAAACATAGAACAAATACAACTTTCACACCTCAACATACATACATACATACATACATACATATATATATATATATACACACACTGATCATGTATAACATTATGACCACTGACAGTGCAGTGAATAACATTGATTACAAACACAGACACATTTATACTTATATACACAAATATATATGCATACATATATATATACACACACATATACATATATGTATGTATGCATGTATATATTATTTACATTAAATATTATACACAATATATAGCACACACATATATATATATATATATATTCATGAATTAACATAAGAAGAACTCAATTGCAGTTGCACTAAGCAGTACAGTATTTGTTATAGCTTATTAAAATTAAATCACATCAGGGATCCCCCCCCCCCCCAGAGTCTATATTATTTTGAAATGCACATAATTAAATTATATAAATCTTACTAAATACATCTACTTCCCTCTAAATTGTATATGTCAGTGTTTCCAAATGCAGATGACTTTGCACCATATTTTGAGATAAACCCTTCTTTACATCAATCTAAAGTAAATGCAAATAGATTTTGGTGACAGACACAACTGAGGGTTTGTTTCTGTGTTTTCATTCATCTCAGCTCGAAATGATTGATGTCATCTCTAAAGCATGCCAATACGACACATAATCACAACATCTGACTGTGAGAAGTGTTTCTGATATGATGTGTGTTTGTCAGCAGATCTCTCATTACTGTCACACTTACCGGCGACCGCGTCGAAAAGCGCTGTAAGCTGCCCGTCTGACGCCTCCTTCAGCATCTTCACGAGTTCACACACACGGACGACCTAAAGAGCTCGCATTAGCGGGAAAGATCGGCTCGATTCAGGTATTTCTAAGCCGCTGTTCCGCTCGGGTCGGCCTGATCCACATGGGCCGCGCACAGCTGTCTGTGTTACATCCGCAGGCTTCCGCCGCGCGACAGCGAGGTCACATTGGGTTCCGCTACAACAGCGTTACACCAATTCACCATGACAACGATAATTCCCGCCAAATACAACTTAATTTTACTACTGTAAAACCACAATAAATAACTATTTTTCTTAATTTCTTAAAATCAATGACTAATATGACGGTACAGTTTTGTAGCAGTAATTAGTCAAATGATGGCATTTTGCTAGAAATAATGGCCATTTTATTTATTTAACATGTATTTATTTATTGTATGCAATTATTTTAAACAGGCTTTTCTACAACTCAATCATTACTAAATAATCTAGTAACATAATTATTTATATAGTGAATGATGTTATTCTATAATATACTGTAATACAGTATTTACAGGAAAAAAAATACTGTAATACTCATTTGTTAAATTTGGGATATAAGAAATATAAATGCAATGTCATTTAAATATTATACTTGCGCAATAATAATAAAAACAGTATAGGAAAAAAGTCATTAAAAAATCCATTAATACATTTATTTATTTTTTGTGAATTTTTTTTCTTTCTCTTTCTGAAATTATAGATAAATTATATGAATAAATGACTTCTATTATTAATACCTTATAAGGACTTAAGGTGCCAGCTGAATAATTAGAATTGGCAGTATTTTTCTCATGATTCATAAAAAAATGCCATTTTAATTGAAAACAAATAACAATTCTTCCATGTGATACAATCTTTATTGACAAATAAAAATATCAATTATGAACATCTGTACATATTACAGTAAACATACAGAAACTGTGGAGCCATTGGCATCTCAGGTAAGAGACAGTCTGACTCACAAACCTGTAAATCTACCAAAACACTCCTCAGGCCCAAAGCAGTTTACAGTTCACGCCTCACACAGCATCAGAATTCATTATGGGAACCTGAAATATTAGACTGTACATCTTGTGTGGCAAATAACTTTACATTTAGTTCATTAGTTTTGACACTTCACATCTCAGTGTAATCTAAAGGAAAGTGTTGTGTACATCCGCTCCATCCAAATGAATGACTGGCACTGACCTGCTCATTTTCACATATCAAAACACATCCGCGACACACACACACACACACACACACACACACACACACACACACACACACACACACACACACACACACACACACAGGAGTTTGGGTTCAGCATGATTACAGCAGACTCACAGCATTTAGAGCAGCAGACATCAACAGACATGCATCAGTGTTTCAAACAAAAACAGTGACAGTACAGTGAGTTTTAACGGAGGAAGAAGGCACCCAATCCTTACATCTGACCGATATTCAAGGCTTTGCTGGTGCCAAAAATTCCTTTGGGTTAATCTCACGAAACATTTACAGCTCATATTTCGTCTTCTTATTTATATATATATTGTTTGTTTTTAATATGGAAAATGTAGCCTATTTTTATGACCATTGAGATTTGTTTTTATTGTAATCTATAAAGATATAATATAATATATATATATATATATATATATATATATATATATATATATATATATATATATATATATATATATATATATATATATATATATATATATATATATATATCTTGCATTAAGAAAATGAAACCTATTGTAATGACTTAATGATTTATTTTAATAAATCAATATATATAGTATTTTTAATAAGGAAAATGACAAACTTAGATTGTTTAATTTAGATACCTTTTCCATTTTTTTTACAGAAATACAGTAAAGTAAAAAATAATTAATTAAATAAGCATGAATTAAGGGCAGCAAAACAAAAAAAATACCATTATGTATAAATACCATATCCTTTAAATAATACATAATTGTTTGTACATTATAGAAATAATAATATAAAAAAATGTGTCGTAAAAAATTATAATGGTCTTAAAAATAGGCTGCTTTATCTTTAAGTATATATTTATACATAAATTATATAAAATAATTGTTTTTGTGAAATAGGACCCGTGCATGTTCTTGAATGGTTCTGTGAGATTCACCTGTTAGCATTTCTTTCTTTTCTCGGACAAAATTCACAGTTGTGTTCTTGTCACAATCACCTAAAGAAAGACCTCATAGAAAGAGTTAAGAGCAGAAGAGATTAATACATTTGCACTGTAGTTAAAAACCATCATACATTATTTGTCATCTTCAGTCTTTTAGTGTATCTACAAATGTTTGTTCTTTAATCAAAGCATAAAACGAGGTTACGACCCTCCCGCCCACCATCTAATTCCCAGAAATCTCATCGACCGGAATCTCTGATGCTTTCAGGAATCCAGTTATCCGGTCGGGAGCAGCAGTGAAGGGGGCTTTTAAAGGGTTGTCTGAGTCTTAAAGGGAAGTCTGGGGTCACAACAGCACTAATGGACTGAATTCAGAAAGTCAAATGCTATAAAAGCCTGACATTCCCTACATCACAATCCCAGAATGCCGAGCTCTGCAGGTGAGAGCGATGGAGGAATAATGGAAGTGCACTTCCATGTAACTGGTTTGTAAAGCTGGTCAATTATTATTATTCAGTTACAACAACTAAAACCGACTTCAATCATGAAATAAATCATTAAGGCGTTCTTCACCACAAATCCCACACGCTTTGGTTTGTCCCAAAGGTGGCCATGAGGTGTTGTGAGGGTCATAAAGCTCCAGGAGAAGTGTGTCGGTGGTTCATGTAGACAGAGGAGTGTTGATGTGTGTGTGTTGTGCTGTATGTGTGTGTGTGTCCTATCTGAAGAGCGGTGTGAGGGTGCTTGGAGATGTTTGGGGCAGGAGCAGGTTTCCGTTGGTGGAGGTGGATGTGCGACTGATCCGCAGGCGTCTCAGGTAGTCGGCGTGAACAGGTTTGTGGCTCTGCAGGACCCTGATGGCCTCGTCGACAGGAAACCACTCACGCTTACGGCCTACGGGACAAATACTACAGCATGAGCTAAATACACTGACAAATACATTAGAATCTTCTAAATAAATGTACTGTAGGGTCTTAAATCATTCTTATAACATGGATCATCATCTAGCAATAGAAATATGTAATTAAATATGATAAAATAAAGTAAGTTTAAATTAAGGGAGTTGGTTAATTTTTATTTATTTTTTTGCAATAAAAGATATGGTTTAAATTTATAAATAAAATAGAATTAAAATATTATAATTGAAATTTGGGTGGGATGGGAAGGCAGTAAAAATATATATAGATTTTTTTGGAGATTTTCTTATTATCCTTCATATTTTCCCCAAAATAGATATTTTTTTGTAAAATAAAATAAAACATTACAAATTAAGTAAGCAGGGAAAGGATGGGAAGGAAGTTTTAAATATGTATGTCCATTTTCTTGCATTGTTTTGAAATAAAGATTGAATTAAAATTGCATCTGTTCTTTTTTGTGGAGATATTGTTATTCATATTTGTGTAAGAAAGATATGGTTTAAATTACATTAAATAAAAAAAATCATTTAATCTAACAAATGCAAATAGATGCATTTTCACTTGTGGTCATAGAAACCTGTGTGTGTGTGTGTGTGTGTGTGATATACATGTAGTCTGGAAAGACCCCGAGGCCTGAATCCATCACAAAAGCAGCACCCAAACACACACAAACTCACCGATATTGACCGAGTCCTCCCAGGCATCCAGCGTCTCTGTGACCGTCAGCACATACACGTACGTCCGGTGTTTCCGGTCCTGGTTCTGCTGTTGTTTAAATGAATAATAAACTCTTTCAGTATGAGGGACTGTAATCACCTCATCTCACCATACATCCAATCAGGAGAGAGAGAAGAGCCTTACCTCAAACACACCGAGCAAACGTCCTAATTTACCCTTCACTCCAGCCTGAGGGAGAGAGAGAGAGAGAGATAGAGATCAAATCCACAACAGTCCTTCCTTTAGCCATGAGACTCCCAAAGTCAGGTATATATCAGCAGTTAAACCCTGACTGCTAGAAATGATGTTAAATGACAATGTGGCACCTCCTCGAAGACCTCGCGTACAGCAGCTCCACACGGCTCCTCCTCCGGCTCCATTCCTCCACCAGGAACGATCCACTGATCCGGGTTTCTACTGCTGCTGACCAACAGCACCTGCAGAAACCAGCGCAGAACTGATTCAGTCTCAGAGAACTGTGGGATAGATGGCAAGAATATTTCTGCTTTTAAAGCCTCTGGTCTGCTAGGTTTCTGTGGAAAGTGCTTTACTGCAAACACACTTTCCATAATGTGAATTTGTGCAGTTTCTCCATCAAAACACATTAATCTCCGTTTACTCAATTATTGGGTTTAATGAAACAGAGAAACAATGTCATGATATTTTTGCACAAATTTCGTGATCTGAAGGGGAGCACAAAGTCTACTGTATGTGTATGCACCATACTTTTAGAGTCTGGCCCAGTTTAAAAAATATATAATTAAAACTGTAGTTTTAATTAATATTTTGGATTAGTCTATATTTTCATATTTTATAAATATATTTTCAGTTTTCATTTTAATTTTCCTTAAAGTTTTATTATTTTTGTTTTTTGTCATTTATGTCTATATAGTTATTTTAATTATTTTACTTCAATTTAGTTATTTTAATGCATTAAGTTGACCTAAATGAAAATGATAATGTTTCGTTGGAATAAAAGCTAGTAAGTTTAAGGTTTTATTTAATTTTAGTTAAGTTTTTTATAGTTTTAGTTTTAGTTAACGGTAATAACCCTGGTCTGACCACCTTTTCAGAAAATAGCAAGAATAAAATACATCATATTAAAGAGCATTAGAAGGTTATACATCACAAAAACATTAATTACAAGACAGCACAAATTAAATCATGTCTGCACTGCTGTCACCTGCTTACTTTACTCTTGGACACGACAAATACTGAATATTAGGTCTTTAGGAATATTATAATAATTTGAAATGTTCATTCTTCAAACCCATTTCAACCTAGTTTCATTAGTATTTTGTTTCATTTTTAGTAATTTTATTATGTGCTTTTGCCATTTTTTTTATTTTTATTTTTTACTTTTTAAATATTACTGTTTAGGTGACTTTTCACAGATGGACGCAGTGGAGGTGTGATTGTGACGGCACATCGTGCTCTCTGATTGGCTAATCTTCCAGCTGCTGATTGGCCCTCAGGTGTGTCCTGCACTAAGAGGTTTGTGGGGGCAGTGTGACATCACTTGCGTCTGTCAAGTTCATGACACCTGCTGTCACCTGGCATGTTCAGGGCCAGGCTCAGGTTATTTTTGCGATGTGCCTCATAGCTGACAGTGAGGAACGGGTCACTTGCTTAAAGAGTTTGTGCTACAGAAACCACAAAAGAAAGCTTTCTGTACACAGGATTTGAATATATGTGTCATCTTGACAGTTCTTCTGTTTACATGCAGTGCATTTAAAACAGTTGTTTTTTGAAACACGTTAATCTAGTTCTGGTTTCCCACAGAAACCAGGGCTGGTCACACATGACCATAAGCTTAACATAAAAAAAAGCTTATTCTCAACCACTCAACCAACAAAGAAACCATGACCTGTGTGTTCCTGTCACTCTGTGATGAAGTACAGTACAATACAGTTCAAGAAAAGAGCATGACAATGAAACCTCTTGTACAAACAGATCTGACAATCACTCAAACACAACAAGTCATTTACAGTGCCATAATTCCACCCTGACAAATCTCATGAAAACACATTTGACCCAAATTAAAAACAAGAATAAAAAGGATAAGCTAGAGTTAACCATCATTATAGCAAAATAAACTCTGAAATGGTGATCAGGACTCAGAATTGAGGGGCCTTGTTTCTTTACCAAATAAACATCAGTCTGAAGTAACATACCAAAATAAACAATGTAAATAAACTAGTTGTTCTGGACTGATACACACATATTTACATTTACCTACACACACACACACACACACACACATTATGACATTAGACAATTTTATGACAATTAAGTACATTTTCAAATTACCATTACTCTATATGTTTTCTTCTAATTTTCAAATTTTTCTCAATTGGTGATTCTAGTTATTATTCTCACTTTTAACATTAAGAAATCAGCATAAAATGCAGTACAACAAAATCGGCAATGATGTATTAATAATTCAGAATTTAAATAATGCATCATTCAAAGACCTCTTCGCAGTCTTAAAGAAAACAAATCTACTTTTTATGATCCACTGATTTGGGATGGACATAATTAAGTCTGACCCACTTTTATTTCAGAAATTCATCACATTACTGTAGTAAAATGGATGCTGACATGAAGAGGTTCTCAATGATGCATCAAGGATGTATGTAATCAAAACAAAGTGGGAGTAAAACATGAATCATCAGGTGTTTGATTAACATGACGAAATCACAGCCGTTTAAATCCAGCGGTCAGAACCAGAATGATCAAACACTAAAGTATCATGCTGATTAAGAGTTTAATACATAAACTAACAGATCTGATATGATTTTTGCATGGCTGTCTTTCAAAACAGGATCAACAGGATTATATTTTAAAACTTCATTTTCATTCAACACGACCAGAGTTCTCTGGTTTCTGTGACTTTGACCTAATGTCACCGCAGCAGAGCACTATGGCCTTATTACAAGGACAAACACCCTGGAGCAACCCTGGGGTTAAGCGTCCTGTTTAAGGACACGCTGATGCATTTGAGTTGAACTAACCAGCCTTAACCCCTACACCACAAATACACCCAGACAAGGAAAATCTCCCAACATCATCACTTTCTAAAAATTCAGGTGACTACAGTGAACTGTACGGTTGAAATAATTCTTGAATGCATATTTTATTTTAGCAGTGGCATGTCACAGTTGTTTAAAATCTGCTGTATGTTTACAATAACTCTGATTCTAGGAAAACAAGACTGTATTTAATAACAAACATTATGCTAAATGGAGGAAGGCAGTGACGTTTGTCCTGATTTCCCAGAAATAGTCTCATGTTTAAAAAGGCATGCATCATTGATTCTGTTATTTTCCTGTTGATTACTGTGAAGCTGCTTTGAAACTATCTCTATTTTAATAGCGATTATTTCAATTTTGTTATTTAATTATATTCACTTGATTATTTAAGCTTAATTATTTGCAACATCCAAAAATAAATCTCAGCTATGTTGTATCAGTTTCTTCAGTTGAATACAATATCTTGAAGGATGTTTGTAACCAAACAGTTGACGGTAGCCATTGACTTCCACAGTATTCCGCAGCAACAGTTTGGTGACAAACATCCTTCAAAATATCTTCTTTTGTGTATAACATGGGAAAGAAATTCATACAGGTTTGGGAAAATTTGAGTCTGAGTAAATGACAGAATTTGTATTTTTGGGTGAACTGTCCCTTTAAGGTCTCACCAGTGTTTATAATGCAGAAAGACAAGCTTGTCCATGAGTTAATGTTTTCTTAATTTATGCTTACATGAAAGTGCATTGAAAAAGGAATTTCTCAAAAGAAAAGTGTCATGATTAATAATCTTTAATTTAACCATTATTGTGCAGCATTAATTAGTATTGTATAAAGTTTTGACACCTGTAGCATCTTATGGTCATGCATTTTTAAACAACTGTACATTTTTGTATGAGATAAACCGCAAGGATGATATTTAAATGTCCTAACATGCTCTCGCTGTTGCTGATCACTGCTGTGGAGAGAGACTATAAAGTGCACTGAATGGCAGGGATTTTGACTCATGCGCTCACTGATCCTCTGCCCCCTATTTACCCTCCGACACAAAGAACAGCCCTTTCAAACCAGTTCCCCTTCATGCAGTGCCAGGACTGTTTGTGGAGCTGCTCTGAGATCAGCGGGCATGAGCGAACACGCCACTGTGATGTTTGAGACAACAGACTGGATATGAAGCAATCCCAGATTTATACTAGCAATCGCTCACGACAACTCAAACAACTCTGATTCCTCTCTTTGGTTACTTGGAAACAAGAAAGCAACAGAATGAATGATTACCAAGAAAGCAGAAACCTCTGACAATGGACACTTAAAGGAATAGTTCGACCAAAAATTTGAGTTTGCAGGAAATGTGCTCACCCTCAGGCCATCCAATATGTAGATGAGATTGTTTCCTTGTCAGAATTGGAGAAATGTAGCATTCCATCACTTGCTCATCCAAATGGATGCTCTGCAGTGAATGGGTGCCGTCAAAATGAGAGTTCAAATTTCTGATAAAAACATCCCAATAATCCACAAGTAATCCACACAGTACTCCAGTCCATCAGTTAATGTCTTGAGAAGCCAAAAGCTGTGTGTTTTAAATTACAAATGCATTTTTAATGTCAAACCATCACTTCTGGCTAAAATACTAGTCCATAATAATGCTTCCTCCAGTGAAAAGTCCATTTCCTGTTGTGTCTCACATCAAATCCACCTACATATTTATTTAGATCTGTTTTGGCAGGTAAACAATGTTTAATCTGTGAACATTTCTGTCCTGATTCAGACAAGATGACTTTAAAAAACTGCAAACACATCCAGCTTTTGTCTTCTCCAGATGTTAACTGATGGACTGGAGTGGTGTAGATTAAAGTGATTTTTTTTTAATCAGCCGTTTAGATTGTCATTCTGACGGCACCCATTCGCTCCAGAGGATCCATTTGGATGAGCAAGCGATTTCTCTAATTCTGTTCCTGTGAACAAACTTATCTACATCTCTAGCGGTCTGAAGGAGAGTGAAATTAACACTAACATACCTCCAAGTTGATAATGTTATTAATTATTTACAAGATGCGCTCAAGACTTTACTGGCTATCCATCCAAAAGACGATTAAACTCTTTATTGTTTCTATTCATATTACTTTAAACACGAAAACTCACTTTGCGGCTGATAAGAGATACTCAGCAAATAAACTTCAGAACAAGAAAATCCTAAATGAGTAGGATACGACAACAATGCTTTTTTAAATGTGATTTTTCAAAAGGTGTCACTGGGTGGTATATGCCATTCGATCTATGTCTTTCCATGCGAGTCCTTTGTCAGAAGCGGATGAACCTGGTATACATGCATATAAACTGGGGAAGTTTCAGAAAGCTGCAGTCGGACATGCTTTTATTGCATAACTGGGCTACTTAGGCCCAGTGACCGACAGTCTAAAGTGCCTTTAAGTCATAGGTGACGGGACGAACATGTGCGTGTAATGACAAAAATAGACAGATAGAGGTACAGGAAAGGTAAAGGAATCCGGTTTTCTAATGGGTTATTATACTTGACTAATGAAGCTCAATGGGATATCTGCCAGTGAGGTGCTGTGTGACAGAGATTACATCTCTGGATGAGAATTAACTGAACAGATGTGCTGTAGATTACACTGTACAGTGATCTGAACAGTGCATGCTGCAAAAACTTCACTTTCTAAGAACTGATCTCACTGACCCAAGAACAACTGATCTCAGATTACCTCCAGCACTCCAGATGTAAACAACCTGGTGTGTCTGTATAGTGCATTATTTGTTTGTGTATGCACTGTGTCTGCAATTTTCCAAGTCATATCACTTTATGGATCTAACGTTACGTGTCCATCCATGACTAAACACAGCTCTGATGAACAAGATGAAAAATCACATGATAGCATACTAGAACCTGATTGATAGCTCTATGTATGCGAGTAAGTTATGCTATATAGGCTACACACTTTACAAATATCTTTATGTTCGTTTATATTCTGACTGGGCTTCAGGTGAAAGTGTGAGAGCGTGTTGATACACTGATTCATCATCCGAGCATCATGCCCGGTTTAGATGATATCTCCGTACCTCATCCTCCCGTTCGTTTCTGAAGCAGAGACACGCCGCTCGTCTCTTGAATCCTTCCCTGTCGTACGTCCGCGTCTGGTTCGGTTTGAACTTCATGCTGTAATCCCGATTTCAGTTATTTATCCACCCGGTCAGCGATGCTCCGTCAACGGCCCGATCTCCGTGAGTCACCACCGACGGCGAGAGGCGGACGAGTACCGAGCCTAGGGGTTTGCGTTGGTTTTCAATCAAATTTAAACCATTCCTCCGCGTTCAGTCCGACTAAATTCGATTCTTTAACGACAAATCAGCATTCGGCTGTCCATTCCTAGGTCTGAATATCTCGTTTCACTCCAGTATATACGTGTGTGGTGTGCCGGGTGCGAAATTACCAATTCCAGTACGTTTACGGCTTGGTACTTAATATTAATGAGTTAAACCGCCATCATTGGAAGGTTACCAGGCAACGTCAGCATATATTATTCAGCCGCGTTAACCATTGGAAGGTAATGCTGCGACGTCACCACAAACTGATTAATATACATGAGCGAGACATCGGCCGTGCTTCCGTCAGGCGGATCCGTGAACTGCGCTCGCGCTCGTCCGTTGCCGCATAACTGCGTGGCCTTCTGTCACAAATACTGCAGGTAGATATCTTTGAATATTAATTTCTAAATCATTCCATCTAGCTGCATATACAGCAGTGCATTAATGCATTTAATGTAAATAAATAAATGACCATAGTAATCCCATTTGTAAATTTTTCTTGACTGCTGGAATTTGGCATACAGATCTGATCGAATTATGAGCGATGACATTGATTAACTTTAACAAGAATAGATTTTGACAACATTTCTTTCTGGTATCACTGTGCAAACAAGATGAAGAAACAGTTTGAGAGAGCACTGAGAACGGTCATGAGTCATTTGAGGGAAACTAGAAGCACTTTTAATGATAAACACAATTTTTCAAGGTAGGTTTAGTTTTAAAATCATTAGTGCAATTGAACATTTGACTTAGAACCGAAGAGTTACTGGGGTATAGACCTGTAACAACTTGCCCAAAAATATAATCACCAATAAAATTATAGTGAATAATTGTTCTTGGGCGGATTTAGTAACTAAGCTAAGACAGAAATCGAAGACAGACTGCACATGCCTGCAGTCGTTGTGTCTTAAATGAGTCAATTACAAACATCTGGATAGTGATGCTCTAAAATCTGTTGCCTTAGCTTACAACCTCAACTCAACATGGGCCAAACTCGTTAAGCACATTAATCAGACAACAGCACAATGGAAATAAATTGTTGCCATCGGCTCAACAGATTTTGAGACCGAACAGAGAAGCATGAATCTGTTCATGGCCTTAATGAGATTACATGGATCTGATCAGAGCAACAGCTGCCACACACTCACTGAACGTGAGAGATGTTTTGCAGAAACTTCATAATGAATATGTACGTTTACTGGACAGAAATACTCATCTGTCAGTGCTAAATAGTAAATAGTAATCAGTTCTATTCGTGACCATATACAAACACTCTGACATTATTACAAGCTATGCTCTCGAGGTCTATAGAAATGCCGTAATGGTAGCCATTCAGACACTGCAGACATAACAAATGGCTAATTATATATGAATATATATGAAAACAGAAACAAGAGACTGTTTGGATTGCTCTCGATGTCCCAATCCTATAAACAGCCTTCAGACACACACAAACAATCAGGATGGAGAAATGTGGAAGTCAGAAATCACTTCAGCTGCTGCTCAGATGGTTATATAATGTGCTGTTTGGTAGAAAAAAACGAATCATCTGGAACAGAAGATAGGGTCCAGAGACAGAACTGCCTTTATACTGTACTGAAGAACTTTAAATCTAAACCTTAAAACAATTTATTTCAAATGGGATAATGTAATCTGCATTTAGCCTATATTTTCACAAAATTCAGCAGCTAAGCAGATATACCTAATGTTCATTTTTAGTTGCAAACCACGTTTGCTCTGAATTGTCAAAAAAAAAAAAAAAAAAAACTACAATTGTCCATGTGTTAGAGCATCTAAACACTGGTGCCTCTGCCACATAATTCATAATACTGTAACAAGTGTAATTTAATCAACAAATTATTTTATATGGACACATGGTTCAAAGGGGCTTTTCTATTTTATTTGCAGAAGCAAACTTTCACATTAACACACTAGCAAGGAAACACAGTCCTGTTTAAGCATAATTCATATAGTCGTTAAGATTAAACACCTGCAGTTTTTGTACGCATGTCATATATACTGTGAAATTATTTGACAAACTGTATTTTCTAGCATCTGCTGATAGGTTTCAGGCTACGATCTATGGAAGTTTGTTTCCACCACAGGGTAAAAAAAGGGTTAATTCTGACTTTTTCCCCTTTCAGTTCTGAGTCTAGATCTCACAATTCTGAGAAGTCCAAATAATGAGAAAAGTCATTATTGTGTCACTTTTTTACTAAATGCAAACTTAGAATTCCACAAAAAAAAAACTAAATTCCAAAACGCAAGCTCAAAAAAAAGAAAAAAGTATCAAAATTCTGAATTCTCAGAAATTTGAGAAAAAACATTTTTAGAATGATAAGAAAATCTATAAACCATTATCTTTTTTAATTCTGTGGCAGTAACAAGCTTCCATAATCAGATTCAGACCTGTAAAGATAAAACAAAACAAAACAAAAAAACAGAAATGAAGAGAACAAACCAAATAACATAACAAAAAATATTTTTACTAAAACTGAACATTTACAGATTTAATTTTCCCAGACAAGTCATACAGATTCCACTTCAGCCGAAACACAAACCTTTGCACGCACACTCACACAAGTTTCGCTTGGAATACAACATCAGAGCAGGTTCTGGCAATGAAAAAGATGGGGTTCACAACAGGTGTTTAATGAACTGAAGAGTCTCAGAGAAAAGAAAAAGTTAAAAAAAAAAAAAAAAAATTCACATAATTTTGTCCCTGACCTAGAAGCAGCATGTATGCATCCCACATTTACCAGGCCCTCCCTCTACACCGCGAAACATAAAAATAAACATCACTGAACCATCCACCTGGATGCAGGGCCTGGAGCCTACAATCAGTTTCCAGTGAAATCCACTGCGCTAATAACTGTAATAGAGACTGTTCTACACATTCTGACAGGGTCCAGTGTAGTGACCACACAAGGGATGCTGGGAAACCCCAGGCCATCACCACACATCACTTCCTGGCCGAACCCAGAAGCAGAGAGATCATATAGTGGAGCAAGCATTAGTTCTGACCAGGAACACACCGACACTCACCCAAAGGGGCTGCAGTAGTTGCTTTTGAATCGTATGTTTTTTTGTTTGGTTTTGTATGTTTTTCGCTTATTTTAATTTGTCTGAGAAAGTGTCCTTTAAATGCAAAAGAAGACAGAAGGAGATTGTTCCACTTCTCTCACTTGATGCCACCGCTTCTTTCTTCTAAACATCAATGTTGTTGCCGGCATAAAGCCTGGTCCATGTCCGGGCTGAGAGAGAGAGAAAAAACACAAAGAACCATATATCATATATCAAATCATACTAAAACATGTCATAATAAAGTTTGAGGATCAAAAAAACGGACACATGTGTCACCTTTACCATTTAGAGTCTCTCTAAATTTTGAGAAAAAAAAAATTGCATGTATAAACTCAGAATTGCAAGATAATTCTGAGAAAAAGTAATTGCAAGATTAAAAGTTGCAATTCCCTTTTTTATTCTATGGCAGAAAAAAAATTATTAATTTTGATAAAGATGTAAATTCAAAGTCAGAATCGCACAAGATTTAAGTTACAAAAATGACACACACACACACAAAAAAGGTTTCATTCTTTCGATTTTTGCCAAGGAAAATTTCAACTTTTTCTTTCTCAATTTAGAGTTCATATCACAATTGTGCAGCTGTATTTTCAGCATCATTCCTCCAGTCTTCAGTGTCACATGATCTTCAGAAATCATTCTTATATACTGATTTATTATCAATGTTTGAAACTGTTGGAATGCTTAATGGTTTTTTTTGGAACCGGTTATTCTTTTTTTTCAGGATTCTTTGATGAATAATCAATTAAAAAGAAGAGCATTTATTTCAAATTGAAATCTTTTCTAACAATATACACTACTATTCAAATGTTTGGGCTCAGTACATTTTTTTTTCTTCATTTTTTAAAGAAATAAAAAAATATATTAAGCAAGGATGTGTTAAATTGTTAAGAAGTTATAGAAAAGATTGATATTGTTAGAAAAGATTTATATTTTGAATAAATGCTATTCTTATAACTTTTTATTCATCAAAGAATCCTGAAAAAGTATAGTGGATTGGACATTTTTTTGGGGAAAAAACTGTTGCCAACATTGATAATTCTAATAATAAATCAGCATATTAGAATGATTTCTGAAGGACCATGTGATGCTGAAGACTGGATTAATGAAGATGGAAATTCAGCTTTGCTCCACAGAAATAAATTAATATATATAATATATTTAATATAATATATACAGAGACATATTCGGTGTTTATCTTCAGTTCTCTCTTCACATCAGTTCAGTCAGTGTACTGTCTGAGTAAATGAATTACTCCGGGATATTGGCTTGTTTTAACTCAGAGGGAGTGTCAGACACATTCAAAAAGTTAACAGTTTAAGTCATTTGTGGATTAATGCGTATTAGAGATGCGAACTGTTTAACACGATTCAGTTCCGATTTGGTGAACTGGTTCAAGAAGATCCGGTTAAATCGAATGAGTCGTTCGCGAACCGGATAACACAAACTGCTTTGTTTTTAACTTTCTCACAACAGAAACTCCAAACTCCATACACCAGATTGACTAAGCAAAAACTGAACGGTTACAACTTCGTAAATGTATTAAAAATAAAAAAGTGAAATAAGTACATTGAATAGTTATTCATACCCTTAGCTATATATTTTGCTGAAGCACCTTTAAAGCCTCAAGTCTTTGTGTTTGATGCGACAAGCTTTGCTCATCGGCACATATGATCATTGAGCTCGACTAGAGTGACCATCAGGATCTTGTTCACCAATCAAATCAAAGCCCGTCTCCATCAGGTGCTCAGTTTGTCCAGGAGGCCAGCTGTAAAAGGGTCCTGGTTGTTTCAAACTTCTGTTAAGGTTAACAGAGACTATGTGCTTCTGTGTCCCTTCAATGAAGCAGAATGCTTTTCTGAACTCTTCTCCAGATGTGTGGCTTGACACAAACGTACCTCTGAGCTCTTCAGACAGTTATTTTGAGGTTTTTGCTCTGATATGCATCATTAGCTGTATTATAAAGATATGCGTCTTTCCAAATCATACCCGTTCAACTGAATTTGCCACAGGTTAACTTCACTCGAAGTGTAGTAGCATCTATAAGCAATATGAATGCTTAACTCTCTCAGATGGAATTGCAACGGAATCAAACAAGTGTTTTTTGTTGTTGTTTTTTTTTTACATTTGGAGAGATGTTTAAAACCTGTTTTTTGCTTTACCATTATGGTTTATGGGGTGTAGAATGATGTGGAAAAAAGTAATTTAGAGCAGTTTAACATAAGGCTGCAACATAACAAAACGTGAAAAAAGGAAGGGGTATGAATTCTTTCGCAAGGTTTCACTGTTTATATACATTTACACATGCACATACATATAATTCTATAGCAATTCGTGCTGATGAGAAGGTCTCACCTGTTTCAATGGCTTGAGCCTCGTTGCTCTTCCACTGTTCAGCGACATCATTAGCCAGCGGATCATCAGGGTTCGGAGCGCTTAGTAAAGCCTGGATAGAGAGCAGCACTGTTCGGATCTGAAGAGCTGGAGACCATTTATCTACAAGAGAGAAGAGACAGACCTGTGACCATTAACCTTACAAAACCTAGCGCTTCATATTTGATACATAAAGACCTCTCTAAACGAACAAAACTTTGATGCACACAATTTACTCCATGCATTCTGTCGTCTGAATGATAGTTGAGTTTTTTTGGCAAGTAAAAGGTCTTTTAGTATAATTGTACAATTGGCCATTTTTCAGATCTGATCTTCAGGATCTTTTGATCCTCACAAGCCTCCAAAACATCTCACATTTTCTGAGGAGCATTTATTGATTCATCTCTCAATCATCACTGGATTATATAATTGGATAATTTAAATCTCATATTACTATCGCATATTGTATACGTTATAACTGTTATAAAGATCTCACTGGTTTACATCACAAGCATCATATAAATACCAGCATCTGCAAAAAAAGATTTTTGCTCAGTTCGAGCCTCTGGATTAAATGTAGCTGTTTTTTCCTCCATATTCTCATTATTTCAGACTAAATGAGCCATAAAACCCTGGTTGATCAAATACGATACAACACATGAAACATATGCTTATTTAATTTATATGGATTTTGTCTAAAGGTTGAAAAACTGTTCTACTCCAAAAAAAAAAAAAAAAAAAAAAAAAATATGTCTGACTATTATTTCATGTGCCAGGCTTTACAAACACTATGATCACCTTTCAGGATGTCCAGACAGATCCTGCCCAGTTTGTCTACATTAGGATGGTAGATTTTGGTCATGAATCGGACTTTGGGAGCAGCCATGGGATACTCCTCTGGGAGGAACAGCTCCAGTTTGAACGTCCCGCCTTCGAAAGGTGAATCCTGCGGCCCAGCGATCACCACATGGAAATATCGAGCATTTCCCTCATCAGGTTCTGCTCTGATTCCAGTCACAGGCTCGGCCAACAAGCGCTGCGTCTCCTATTGAAACATAGACACATTTAAATCACAATGTCAAAGTCATGGGTTTGAAATACGAATGCATGACCTGATCACATGATCACGTTCAAACCCTGAATTCAATGCAAGTCCCTTCAATGTAAATGCAATGATACTGATGAACTTTATTTGGTTTACAGTTGCATGGAAATAAAATGCATTTAGAAAGCACTGATAGCTGCATTGAATACTTTTGATAAAGTTTGTTTCTAAAATGCTTTAAAAAAAAGATACAGAGGCATTTAGTAGCAAGCATCATAAATATCCACAAACAGAAATGTGTAAGAAATAATCAGTACTTTTTATAGAGATGTTTTTATGCTCACCTTTCACAGTTCATGACTCCTGTGACGTAATCTGAGCAATTATTTGATTTAATACCAATCTATTATTGTGTTATAAATCCATTAAATATAAACCAACGCCTAATTGGCACGTGACTCTGGAAGTGAACTGTGATTGGTCTGTTTAGTTGTCAATCAGAAGATCTAAATGGGCGGTTCTTAGGCAGAAAAAGATGCACTGTGGATCTGACTTGCTGACAAACAGATTTCTGGTATTGCGAAATTAGACTCATGTACACATAACACAAACAGTGAAGCGTCTCTGTGTACTTAAAATTCGCTAACCACATACTTACGACACACAGTATTTATAAAAAATTCAATGCATTTCCTGTTAGCATGCAATCTCTTATTGCACGGAACTGCTTTCACAAGGACATATTTCTAGTGCTTTCCAGCGCAGTGCACGAGATCCGCATCTGTAAACACGTTCATGTGTCACGCACCCAGAATCTCTCAGCTGACACTTACATTACTGGCTCTGTAATAAACCAGAATGAGCTGATGCAGTTGATCTTTCCATGAAAGCTGTTGCCATGTATTTGGTGCGCTGTGCGTGTTTGAAAAAGTGAGCGCGCGGGAGCCTCCCTGCTGCAGCGCGAGCACGTGCCGTTTTCTTTCATTTTTAACGCATCACTTTAGCAGCGTCTTCAATTACCGCAATGAAACGCACAAGAGAAACATTATGGAGTTATACCTTAATAATCCTGCGAGGCAATCCAGCCATCTTGTTTTATTGATGCGGTTTGCGCCGTGGCCCGGTCCCTGCTCCTCGCGTTGAGCTCGACAGCGCATGCGCGCAAGTCTTCCTGTAAAAAACGTCATCGTCCGCTCCAATAGATCTTCTGGGAAATGTAGTTTTTCCACTGCTTGTCTACGATTTGTTATTGTGTACATTGCGAATTGCCCCCCCCCCCCGCCCCGCCCTTAAAACATTGTACAATCTTATACATAAATTCTTATTTGTTTTAATGCATTTGAAATAAATTACTAATATTTATTTTAATTGTTCATTATGCACCTGTTATATTTATTAAATCATTTCCTTCTTGTTTAATACATTTAAATCCATTATTACTTTAAAGGCTTTATATCCCTTTTTATTTATTTCTATTTTTTGCCATCATTGTCTACCCTTTCATTGTTTTTATTTTCTTGTGGAATGTACATTGTAAAGTATCCTTGGAAAGGCACTATATAAATAAAACGTATTATTATTTCTTATCCATGTTATGATTATTTTAAAATCCCTAGGTATAGCACTGTTAATAACTATTCTTTGCCTGAAATGTGCTATATAAATAAGCTTGTCTTACCGAAGTTAATTAGTGAAGTGACATTTAGTGAAGTGACATTCAGCCAAGTATGGTGACCCATACCCAGAATTTGTGCTCTGCATTTAACCCATCCGAAATGCACACACACAGAGCAGTGAACACACACACACACACTGTGAGCACACACCCGGAGCAGTGGGCAGCCATTTATGCTGCGGCGCCCGGGGAGCAGTTGGGGGTTCGATGCCTTGCTCAAGGGCACCTAAGTCGTGGTATTGAAGGTGGAGAGAGAGCTGTTCATGCACTCCCCCCACCCACAATTCCGTCCGGCCCGAGACTAGAACTCACAACCCTTCGATTGGGAGTCCAACCCTCTAACCATTAGGCCACGACTTCCCACAATTATTATTAATTATTTATAAAGTAAAATACATTTTTAACCAAATTTATTCTGATTTTAAAGAAAATGTTGAATGTTTTATTCTACGCTGAGAAAATCAAAGCAATTAAAATGTATATAAATGTTGACCAATATTTGATATAACAGCAAATTGGCAGTAACTTATTTTGAGTTTCAGCATTCAAGGATTTAAAACATTACATTAAAAAGTCAGTATTTCAATTTATATTGTGAATGTTAACATACAAAATATTTTGAATTAGTTTTTATTTTAATTTTGTTGTGTTGTTGTCCTTTTACATGGCTACATTGTTTCTATTAACTCATTTCATTTTTAGTCCATTTAATGCATCAAGTTAAACTTAATGAAAATACTAAAAGTTGCTTTGGCATCTAGCTGAAATAAAAAAATAAAGATTTTCAGTCCAATTCAAATATTTTATGGCTTTAGTTCATTCTAATATGATCGACCATTAATAAATTATAACACACACACAACACATCAAACCAATAGCTGAAGGAAGGGTTTATTTAATGTGCAGCGGTTCATGTACAAAGAATATTAGAGAGGACAGAAAAAAACCCAGACTATCGGTCTTTGGGAGGATTTGGGTTTCTGCGTCTGGAGTGATACCTAAAACAGAAACACAAACCAGTTCATTGACCTGAAACATGGCAGAACATGCTGTTTGTGTAGAGTACACAATGCAAACTCACTGTCCGACGGGGTACCAGCGGTGTTTGGTGGTGTAAAACATCTTACTGAGCTCTTCTATGGTCGGGGCCTGTTTGTTATTTAAAACCTCTTTACCGAGTCTGGCTTTGAGCACCTGCTCGTGCGTCTCTGCATGATCAGTGACGGCGTCCGGCCTGACGATCGGCTAAAACAAACAAAACACACTTATGGGCAAAATCTCCACAAATCGAAAGGATATATATTGAGACACCATCATACACACCTGTGTGAGCTCATAGGGAATGTCGACTGTGGGATGGTAACACACTATTGTGTTTCCATCAGATGTCACAGCGATTTCCACATTACTGGAACAGAAACAACACATTTTAGGTATGCATGCAACATAATAACACTATTTTAGGCATGCATGCAACATAATAACACTTTATTAGGTAAGCATGCAACATATTAACACTTTATTAGGTATGCATGAAGCGGAACATACATTAACTGCTGATGCATCATAATATATTACAACTGAACAATTAAGTGTGCATTAATAAATGCACTGGCATCACTCACCTGTTGTCATTAGTGGATAAACCTCTGACTGTAGATTTGTTGTGAGATGACAGTAAAGTTCCTGCTAAAATAATAATAATTCAAAAACATCCCTCGTTAGTGAGGTCAGAAAGACTTGAGGTTATACAATAAAGGGTTTGCAGCAGTATAATCGCGAATAATCTCAGATTATATATCAACAAAAATGTGAATGTTTTTCATTATGAGAACTCACCTTGGAGGTGTCTAATATTTCTGCTGGTGTTCGCTCGGTTAAACAGGTTAGCCAGTCTGCTGATGTGACCCGACGCCATGCTGTCCACCGGAAAAGAAACGACAGACAGGAACGGAAGTTAGGCTCAATTAAGACACTATTTGCATCATTCGCGGTCTATATCATTCCATTAATCCATATGTTTTTAAATATTTCTTGTGTGTTTAGTTTTGTGGCTGTAATCCGAGCTGTCTTGCAATTCGACACAAAATATGCCCTATTTATTGAATGAAGTTAAACGAGGAATTCTTGAACTTAGAGCGCCCTCTAGTGGAAACTTTACAGACAGTGCGCTACACAAATATCCCTCCGGGTAGGAAACAATATGTGGCCGTTCAGGTTTTTTTTTTTTTTTATTTATTTATTTATTTTTTATTATTATTAACAAATATGTACAGAACAAAACTGTTTGCCAGGGGTACAAACATTAAAATAAATAAGGTTACAAAGAGTATACAGAATACACATTAGTTGCATAGAAATTTTTCTAGAATAGAATTTGTTTTTAAAGCCTTTGATTGTTTAAGATCATTGATGGTGGTGCTGTAATGAGATAGCTCTTGTAGAAATAGGTTAAATAATGGCTTGCTGTCAGTCCATTTTCTTTTATGAATGTGAAATTTTCCTAAAAATAAAACAAGTTGTACAAAAAAAATCAAGTCCTTTTCCAAATTAATGTCCTCAAAGTAAAGAAGAACGTCCTTCTCCTCCAAATATAATGACTGTCCTGTTTTCCTTTCAATAAAATTTTGTACATTCATCCAGAACATTTTAGTAAACACACAATGATAAAACAGATGTTCAATAGTTTCTTCATTTGAGCCACAGAAAGTACACGAATACTCAATATCAATCTTAAATCTTTCTAACGTCTTTTTTGCCGGATATATTCTATGTATAATTCTGAAAGATACTTCTTTTATTTTATTGTTTAGACAGAATTTATTACTCATCAACCACATTTCTTTCCAATTAATATCCTTATAAAGAGATGTCCAAAATTTTTTAGCAGGAGGAACCGTAACATTAACCAAAAGGTTTCTAATGTAATTACTTGAACATTTGTTTCTTGTAACGTCTACACTTCCCAGAAAAATATTGTTAACAGGAGCTGTCACAAAAAGCTCTGTTCTGGATCCAATCAAAAGCTGCAAAACATTCCTTGGAATAGCAGCAAAGACAATGTCATATTCTTTTGGTGTAACTGCAATATCAAATTTAGAAATAAATTCTTCAAACAATAACAATTGACCATCCGAATTCATAAGTTGTGAAACCAAAACAATACCATTATTAATCCAGTTTTTGTTGTACAAAGATCTGTTTTTATACTGAATACTCCTGTTATTCCAAATGTAATAATTTGTAGGTGAGAAATTATGTTTGTACACCAGTTTCCATGACAGCAGAGCTTGCTTGTGGAAATTAGCTAATTTTACAGGCAATTTATCAGGGTTATAGTCACACTTCAACACGAAGTTGAGTCCTCCAATTGAATTAAAAATGAATTTAGGGAAAGCATTCCAAATATTATCTTCTTGAATTAACTTAGTAAGCCATTTAATTTTAAAAGTATTATTTACTGTTTCAAAACAAAGAACCTCCAGACCTCCATTTTGTCTTGTGTTACATAATACCTCTTTTTTAAGATAATGACACTTATTTCTCCAGATGAAATTGAAAAGAGTTTTATCTAGTTTTTTAAAAACTGTAGTAGGCATTCCCAAAGCCAGAGACACATAAACAGCACGTGATATTCCTTCAGCTTTGGACAGTAAAACTCTGCCATTTAAAGAAAGATCCCTCATTAACCACATGTTAAATTTTTTTGTTATTTGCTCAACTATTGGGTCAAAGTTTAAGTTGTTACGGGATTTTTCATTTTTATCAATAACAATGCCCAAATATGTGAAGGTACTCTTTACAGGGATATTATTTATCGACGACATATTGCATTCCCCTAAAGGTAATAACACAGACTTACTTAAGTTCATTTTAAGTCCCGATACTTTTGAAAACGTCTCTATACACTTAACCACTTTTGGAACTTCATACTTATTAGCTAGAAAAATTGCTGTATCATCTGCGAGTTGTGATAATTTAAATTCTCTATCTACTGCCGTGATGCCCTTGAATGAACTTTTTTTAATGTGTAGAGACATTATTTCAGTGACAAGAAGAAATAAAAAGGGACTCAGAGGGCACCCTTGTCTTATACCCCGATGGATGTCAAATCTTGGGGTTGTGCCATGGGCCAGTCCAACAGAGCTATTACAATCTTTATAAAGTGTATTGACTGCTCTCAGAAATCTGTCTCCAAAACCAAAAACCTGTATAGCCTTAAACATAAACTGATGACTAATCGTGTCAAAAGCTTTATAAAAATCGACAAATAAAACAAAACTATCATCTGAAATATAATCATTGTAGTCAATCATGTCCAAAATTAAACGGATGTTATTACAAATATTTCTCCCAGGCATAAAACCAGATTGTTCCTCCCCAATACCGTTCAGGTCCTAATGATTCATATTTTACAAAATTACTTTATTTGATCGATAAAAAACAAAAGACTGGCAAAATAAATATAATTAATCATATTTAAATTGTGTTCACTCTCCGTAGCCTAGTAGAGACAGAGAAACACAGGTAAAACAACTGTAGAATATTTATTTTATTTAAATGTTTTGTGAGAATACTATTTAACAATGATATCCAAATAATACCACCACCATAGGGATTGTTTTTCTCATTAGGATAAAATAAAATTATGAATAAAATAAAATGTATGAATTAGGATAAAATAGTAAAATCATTAAGCCAAATAGTTTTCACTAACATTTTTAAATGGTGGAAAATAGACACAGAAATTCCCGCAGTACCGCAATACGCCACGGGAGGGCAGCGAACCACTGCCAGAGGGATTGCTTTATTTATTAGGATAAAATAAAATAATGGATAAAATAAAATTTATAAATAAGGGGAAAATAATAAAATCATTAAACCAATTAGTTTTCACTATCTGACACTGAAAGATAATATTTGTAAATTGTGGAAAATAAACATAGAAATTCCAGCAATACGCCACTGGAGGGCAACGAACCACTGCCATAGGGATTGCTTTATTAGGAAAAAATAAAATAATGGATAAAATAAAATTTATGAATTAGGATAAAATAATAAAACCATAAAACCAATTAGTTTTCACTATCTGACACTGAAAGGGAATTTTTTTAAATGGTGAAAAATAAATGTACAAATGCCCGCAATACCGCAATTCGCCACTGAAGGGCAGCGAACCACCGCCATAGGGATTGTTTTTCTAATAAGGATAAAATAAAATAATGAGTAAAATAAAATGTATTAATTAGGATAAAATAATAAAATCATTAAGCCAAATAGTTTTCACTAACATTTATAAAAGATAATATTCGTAAATGGTGGAAAATAGACATAGAAATTCCAGCAGTACCGCAATACGCCACTGGAGGGCAGCGAATCACTTCCAGAGGGAAGGCTTTATTTATTAGGATAAAATAAAATAATGGATAAAATAAAATTTATGAATTAGGATAAAATAATAAAATCATTAAGCCAATTAGTTTTCACTATCTGACATTGAAAGATAATATTTTTAAATGGTGAAAAATAAACTTACAAATGTCCACAATACTGCAATTTGCCACTGGATGGTAGCGAACCACCGCCATAGGGATTGTTTTTCTCATTAGGTTAAAATAAAATAATGAGTAAAATAAAATGTATGAATTAGGATAAAATAACAAAATCATTAAGCCAAATAGTTTTCACTAACATTTATAAAAGATAATATTTGTAAATGGTGGAGAATAGACATAGAAATTCCAGTAGTACCGCAATTCGCCACTGGAGGGCAGCGAACCACTGCCATAGGGATTGCTTTATTAGGAAAAAATAAAATAATGGATAAAATAAAATTTATGAATTAGGATAAAATAATAAAACCATAAAGCCAATTAGTTTTCACTATCTGACACTGAAAGGGAATATTTTTAAATGGTGAAAAATAAATGTACAAATGCCCGCAATACCGCAATTCGCCACTGGAGGGAAGCGAACCACCGCCATAGGGATTGTTTTTCTAATAAGGATAAAATAAAATAATGAGTAAAATAAAATGTATGAATTAGGATAAAATAATAAAATCATTAAGCCAAATAGTTTTCACTAACATTTATGAAAGATAATATTTGTAAATGGTGGAAAATAGACATAGAAATTCCAGCAGTACCGCAATACGCCACTGGAGGGCAGCGAATCACTGCCAGAGGGAAGGCTTTATTTATTACGATAAAATAAAATAATGGATAAAATAAAATTTATGAATTAGGATAAAATAATAAAATCATTAAGCCAATTAGTTTTCACTATCTGACACTGAAAGATAATATTTTTAAATTGTGGAAAATAGACACAGAAATTCCAGCAGTACCGCAATACGCTATTGGAGGGCAACGAACCACTGCCATAGGGATTGCTTTATTAGGAAAAAAAAAAAATGGATAAAATAAAATGTATGAATTAGGATAAAATAATAAAACCATAAAGCCAATTAGTTTTCACTATCTGACACTGAAAAGGAATATTTTTAAATGGTGAAAAATAAATGTACAAATGCCCGCAATACCGCAATACGCCACTGGAGGGCAACGAACCACTGCCATAGGGATTGCTTTATTAGGAAAAATTAATGGATAAAATAAAATTTATGAATTAGGATAAAATAATAAAACCATAAAGCCAATTAGTTTTCACTATCTGACACTGAAAGGGAATTTTTTTAAATGGTGAAAAATAAATGTACAAATGCCCGCAATACCGCAATTCGCCACTGGAGGGAAGCGAACCACCGCCATAGGGATTGTTTTTCTAATAAGGATAAAATAAAATAATGATTAAAATAAAATGTATGAATTAGGATAAAATAATAAAATCATTAAGCCAAATTGTTTTCAATAACATTTATGAAAGATAATATTTGTAAATGGTGGAAAATAGACATAGAAATTCCAGTAGTACCGCAATACGCCACTGGAGGGCAACGAACTACCACCATAGGGATTGTTTTTTCTCATTAGGATAAAATAAAATAATGAGTAAAATAAAATGTATGTATTAGGATAAAATAATAAAATCACTGCCATAGGGATTGCTTTATTAGGAAAAAATAAAATAATGGATAAAATAAAATTTATGAATTAGGATAAAATTATAAAACCATAAAGCCAATAAGTTTTCACTATCTGACACTGAAAGGGAATATTTGAATAGTTCAGATTCAAAAGCCTCTAAGTGCCATTTGAAATTTTCATCTAAAATTAAGATTTTTATCAAGCTCCTATGCTTAGGTTCAGTCATTTTAATTTAATTGCAATGTGCAGGTCCTTTTCCAGGCCATTAAAGTGAAATAACTGAACATAAATATAGGAGCCTGATAAAAATCCTACTTTTAGATGAAAATTTCAGATGGCACTTAGAGGCTTTTGCATCTGAACTCTTCATTTTTAAATAGTGAAAAATAAATGAACAAATGCCCGCAATGCCGCAATTCGCCACTGGAGGGCAGCGAACCACCGCCAGAGGGATTGTTTTTCTAATAAGGATAAAATAAACTTTGGTGAGATTTGCCAGTTCATTGTAAACTTCATACATAATGACTTTGATCTTTACTTAAATTATGTTTTTATTTGGATGTTTAACTTCTGAGAATCAATATGAAATTTTTTTTCTTTCTTAGCAAGCTATTTATCATTAAATTATTATTATATAAGATTATGAAAGTCCCCCCCCCTTTGTTCTCACTTTCACTTTTTTTCTTTTCATTGGCATATGTTTTTTCACTTTTGTATTTCCTAAGAAAATGTTTAATAAAAATAATAGTAATAATAAAAAAATTGCTATTTTCTTTCTTTTTTTTCTTTTAGTTTAACCTTATGAACTAAAATAAATAAAAAGGGGGAAAAAAAATGAATAAAATAATAAAATAAAAATGTCAAAATTCGTATTTAAATTATAACTGTAACAAAAAATGCAAAAATAAAATGTATCACACACACGTAATATCTTACTGTATAATAACACGGTTTACTGTGTATTTTGTGTTTACTGTGTTAACGTGTAAAGTTGAAAATATTAAAGCATGAAATTATGTAAACAGTCAACATTGTACATCATCAATCATTTATTTTTTATTTATATAAAAGTGGTCAATGTATGCAAACGTTTATATATTCATGTAAACATCATATTTTACAAATTGGTAACAAACTAAATATGGTAATATTCACAAACATACAGAGCACGATTGAAATGTTAGCTGGGCTAAAATAATATTAAAATGCTTAATTCATAGCATATTATGCTCACAAAATCATGTGTGAAAGTACAATGGTAAAATAATGCTATCAAACTTAATACCACATTACAATACACCTTAATTATAAACACCATATTCATAAGGCACTCCAGATACCATGGTAAATGTCCAAAAAACATGATATTACATTTTTTTTTGTTAGTATAGGTGTATTGTAAAAGGCATTAAATTCTCCGTTTATTTTACTTTATGAAATCTCCATATTGAACTTGATGTGTCAGCATAATACTTCAAATAAAAATATATATATTTTCTTTGTTTTATTAGTTCAATATAAAGTGGTTAAAGATCACATATCTGGTTTTTATAATATATAACGTGCCAATATTATATGTAACAATACACTTAAGTGGCTATTCGCAACAAACTGAAAATTAAAATGATGTTTCTCATCCATAATGAGCAATTTCTGAAAATATTAAACTTAGTGGTTGAAGATCCTTCACCTGTTTTATCTGTCATAATTAAAGCACTTCATTTAGATACAGATACCAGTACAGTGATCACTTTATATATTATGTCAGCTAAATTTAAAATGACTATGCAAACATTCCTGGTTGTGTTTGTTTGAGGTTTAAGCCTGAATTGGAGTCTGGGATGGGGTGTGGTTCATGGATTAAGGTGAAAGACGGTAACAGTTTCAGGTTTGACATGAGCTGGCCTTTTAAGGCTTCACAGTTTCAGTTCTAACTCTGGGTCCTCAATCTCGTTCTGTAGATTGTCAGCCACGGGCTTCATGAGCTCCTTGAATTGTTTGATGTTGGTTTCGTGCAGGATGACCTGCGTCAGGTAACGCTCGCGTTTGATCTGCTCCTTCAGAGCTTCAGGCACGTCTGGGATCACGTAGGCCAGTATGAACTTGGTGAAATAAACAATGTGCTGCGAGGAGAAGAAAACAGCATATTTACAACAACAGAACAAACATGTTTTATAAAGTTATCATTAGTTGTCTCATATCTAGTCACTTGCCTCAACCACAATCATAAAAGCCAGTTTGGCAGCAATAACATGCCAATAATAAATGCTGAAGTCATATTGTTTAGGATGACCCGGAGGATACCTGAAATCACGATACCTGAGAACATAAGAAGAGTCATTAATAGACAATTTATAGTTTAAAAATAAAATAAAAACTCAACTTAAGTAACTTGATGTGCTAAAATAACTAAAACTAAAATAAACGTTAATAAAAAATATATAGACATATTTAAACAAATAATAAATGACAAAAGTATAAAAATAAAAAGTAATTCAAAATATGAATAAAAACTATAATTACACAAACACAGGGTCTCATTCACTAAAAACTGCATGGATTTTTGTTATTATTTTGTTTCTTTGAAGCACAAGCAGATACTTTTCCACAGAACTGAAAAGTTCTTTGTTGTTTTTTTTTCTTTTCTTCTGAAATCAGGTTGTAAAACTCGTTTTGGTTATAAATAACCTTTCATTAAACTCCGCCTTAAAGACCACAGAACAATCCCTTTTTACCATCTCTTGCCACCTGCCATTATTATCAGACAAGCTTTTGATGTTTACTATGCAAACCTTTGGAAGACTTGTGTGTTTGGGTAGCTTTCTATCAATAACATGTTACAGGTCACCTTATAACTTACCAGTACTTTCTTTTTACTTTTCAAAATACATATGCATGCTGTGTATTAAACCGACAATCCCAAATAAACATGCAGAAGAATGCTTGTAAAAGTGCAGTTTTAACTGGTGATGTTTGACGAGCTCACCGGCATGTGGTGATGTTGTTAAACCAGTACGGTGTGATGTCCTCATTCGGCTTCTTCGTCGAACTGAAGTCTGAAATGTTGAAGATAGACAGGGAGTTGTTGATGTAGCCCACCATAGTGTGTTCAGATCCATCTGAATAAGGGCTGGCAGAAAACGCCCAGTAATAAACCAGGCGAGGGATCATGTCAGAAGTGAAGGCAATGATGGCAGCCTGGAGAGGAAAACACCCACAGAGAGTGAACATGACCTCAATCGCACAAGATACAAAAACAACGACTTCCTCTCAACCCACATTTGTGACCACGGCTAGAATCGACACCCCCTGCAGGATGGGCTGCCAGGCGCCGATGTCCTGGGCCTTTTCTGGAACGACCCGGCGAGACTGAGTCGTGAACTTCCAGGCGTCCACACGGATTTCACACAGATTGTTGAACAGCGCCAGGAGAGGAGCCAACGGGAAGGACGCCACAAACAGAGTCACGAATCCAAACTGGATCACTGCAAACACATCAAAAGAAGAAAATGAAAATCTCAGGCCATCCAAGACTTTTTTCTTTATTATATTTATCTGAAACCGTGACCCATACAATGCAAGTCAATGGCAACCGTCACTTTCAGATTGATAAAAGCACATACAGACAACACAAAATCAATTCCCTTGGCTCCTGATGATACACAGAGGTCTTATAAAGTGAAACGATCAATCTGTGCAAGAAATTGAACATTATTTACAACATTATTAACTATAATCCAGAGCCTTAGACAAACGGTCCGGAGTGATGCCCGGTTTGCAAACAAATGATTCTTCTGAACCGGATCTTCTTAGTGAACTAAATAAACCAGGTCATCAAATCGGACTGAACTGTATGAAACTGTTCACAACCCAGTTAGCACAGATCTACAAGTTACTCAATCAAAACTCATTTTCAGACGCCTGACAGTAACTGCAACGCCAAATGAGCCAAAATAGTGGCGTATCTGATCCTGAGATGAAAGAATCATTCAGTGCTTCGGTTCCTCTAATAGTCACTGAACTAGGAAAACAGCTCGACTCTGACTTCAGACATGTAAAACATCCATGTTTCACATCATAATTGCGTGTTCAATAATATAATTGCATATATGTTATGTCATTGCTTGATTACGTACACAAACTGGTGAATCGGTTATTTGAACCAATTCATTGAAACGAACTGTCTGAAAGAACCAGTTCACTAAAAAAAAGAATCAGATTCCCAGTTTGTCTGATTCTTTAGATTAGGGGTGATAATGTTGTAAAGAATGATTGTTTCACTTCATACGACCTCAATATATCAAGACATGGGTATTAATTTTGTGTTACTTCTGTTGTTTTTTTTTCAAGTGCTGGTAGCCATTGACTTTTCACTGTATGAATCACCAAAGATAACCGTTATCTCTAAAGTAAATTAATAGTAAATTTTCATTTTTAGGTGACCTATCCCTTTAAGACAACTGTGTTCATATACAACAATGTTTCATAGTTCAGATGTGCATAAAGTCTCACCCATCTCCAGATATTCATAAAACAGGCCGAGCTTTCCTATTGGCTGGAGCTGATAGTCCTGTTCCCAGCGAGGAAACCCTTTTTCTGAACCCACCTGGGTGCAGTGACGAAATATCAGATTCTTCATCCACCTACAAACACCATTCGTTATTAATCAGAGTGGTTTTCAAACTCAAACTAATATTTTATAATAGTTTTCATTTTTACACTTTCTGTTTTTATTTTAGTGTTAGATGAAGTTTTAGTTATTTTGTGTTTTTTCCCATTTTTTCACTTAACATTCATTTTATTTCAAGTAACAAAACAGTTTTAGTAAACTTTAATAACTTTGATCAGTGCTGATGCCAAACTACTAAAAATGACAAAAACCTACAACAAAAGTACAAAACTTTAAACCAAAAACAGAACATATAAAAATGGACACAAATTCAAAATGTTACTAAAAACTATAGTTTACTAAAATAATGGTTATATTATTAAATCATAAAACAACTTAAATGTTTTTGTTGAGTGAAATAAAGCTTCGATAAAAGCAGAAACCGAAATGAGTTTAAAACACTAAAAATACTAACTTTATCTGTCATATTTAACAAAAAAATAATGTAAGATAAAAAGTAAAAATTAAACAGAAAATATAAAAATAAAAACTAATTCAAAATATTAATAAAAAAATATAATTACACTAAAATAACTCTAGGTCTCATTCACTAATTATTTTGTGGACTATTTCATATTTATAGATGGGTTGAACTTCTCATTTCTGCTTAGTTAGAAATACTATCTTTGTAAATTAGCGTGAACGTTATTGCCGAATAATGATTTTCTGTGATCATTGAAACAGTTTGAGGCTGGTGTGTGAAACTCACGGCATAAGGACTTCCTGTATGTTGTTCCAGATGGCCTTTCCTGTCATGATGATTGACAGCTGTGTGGTCAGTTCAGTCAGGCAGCCGCCGGGATCACACTGAACACAATATTGACCATTTCATTCAAGAAATACAGCTGCATATCAATTAATGCATTAATGTTTGATCTCACAGAAATGTCTCACCTCCTCATTACGGAAAGCACCAAACCAGTAGACGGGCTGTCCCGGATATCCCACCACCTTCCCTTTGAAGAAAGCGATGTAGAAGCAGGACGAGTAGTAGTTCACAAACTGAAAGAGGAACATCTTCAGCGTCAGGCTGTTCTCGTACTCTGTTTTAGTCCGTGGCAGCTCTGCAGCACACAGAATAAGTGTTTACAGTGAGTCTGGGTTTCTCAAACTAAGCTTTGCAAGGTAATAATTAAATCACAAAAATTACAAATTTCAATAAATGAATAAATAATTTTTAAAATTACGAAATATTTTATTTGATACCTGCATTCCCATGAGACTGACATTAGAGAATTCTGAACATGCATATCAGTGTAATTATCGTTAACAAAAACTGTTAAAAAAGTTTTTTTTAATTGAAATAAAGCTGAAATATAAAACACAAATTATGAACAAAATTAAAAAAAAAAAGTGAAATGGTGCAACTAAATGAAGTTCAAGCACTAAAATTACTAACTGTAAATAAACAAACATCTTCACAAAATTACTTTAAATTAAACCAAAAAGATTCAAATAAAATCTAATTCAATAATAATAAAAATTATAATATCATATAGATTATAAAAAATGAAAATTGCAAAAAAAAAAAAAAAAAAAAAAAATAGGACATGCAATTATTGTAAAAAAACAAAACAAAACACCAAAAAAAAAATAAAAAAAAAAATAAAGCCAACCTCCATACGTCAACCGCCCGGAACTGCTTCCGTTTACAACAGTGAGTGCAAAGTAGATTAAAGTGGATTTAAATATGTTTATTTTTCTTACAAAATTACGTCAAATCGCTACAGGAAGCCTTTGTTCATCGCCCGGAGCCGTGTCTGACACTTTTTTTATTCTTATGGATGGGCGCTCGATGAGTGGCATTAAACAGCTTGAAAGATCAAAGACAATTTTTTTATTATAACTCGGAACTAGTTTTGTCTGAAAAAAGAAAGTCATATAGACTTAGGATGACTTGAGGGTGAGTAATTTTTGGGATAATTTTAATTTTTGGGTGTACTAACCCTTTAATAAAAATGAGGAACTCAATTTTTATGTAAAACCAATGTAAATCAGCACGAGAGAAAGGGGTCCCTTACCGAAGTCTGTGATCCAGATGGCCACTCTCTCGTAGACGCAGTTGAGAATCATGATGAAGATGAAGCTGATGATGGAGGCCGTGATGGACGTGGCCATCTGAGGGGTGATGTACTCTTTGAACGGCTCCAGCTCCTTTCTGTTCAGTTCAGTGCGCAGCTTCGAAGAGAAAGTGATAAACATCGCCAGACGATACACGATCACGCCGACCACCGACGCTATGATCAACAGAACCTACAACAAAACATGACAACATCAATTTACATTTGCAAGCTGTTTTACATGAATGATGTGAACACAAGTCATCTCAGAACATGCATTTAGCGCTCTATAAAATCTGTTTTATATTTCCCCCAAGTTCTGTTTTTTTTTTTTTTCTGGAGTCCATTTTAATGGTCAAATTAAATTAGAGTAAGTAAAAAGTGAAATGAATTAAAATCAAGAAACCAATTTATTAAAAGTCTAACAATACAATTTTTTAGGGCACATTCATTTGTTTTTCTCTAATTCTGTATTAATCTTATTAAGTTTAGTTTTATTTATTTTCACCAAATTCTGTGTTTTATTTTTATCTGGGTTCCATTTAAATGGTTTAATTACATTTTTGTAATCAAAAAGCCTAATCAATTAAAATAAAGAAAATTAAGCAATTTAACATCAATTTATTAAAGATTTATATTAAAAAAATACATTTTGAGGGCACTATAAAATTGTAATTATTATTTTATGTTTTTTTTTTTTTTTTTTTTTTAGCAAATTCTGTGTTTACCATTTAAATTTTTTCTGGATTTCATTTTAATAGTTTAATTTAACTCTAATCCAAAAGCATATGTAATCAGTTTACATCATGAAACGTTACATCATGAAAAATAAAATTCAATAGAAATTAATTGAAAGTTTAACCAAAGATAATTTTTAGGGTCCTATGAAATTTTAATAAAAAATTAAATTAAATTAAATTAAATTTTTGGCAATTTCATTCTAAAATGAAAACGTGGATGATAAATTGTGTGATTGTCTATGGAAATCAAGCTGCCCTGTATTGTATTATTGTTTTATGTTGACTTTTAGATGCCTTTTTAAATATTTAATTACATGTTTGAAAGAGTAAGCACAATATTACCCAGAATAACACAGTGCCGATGCCACACGACACTCTCATGCACTTGCCACAGGCCGTGTACGGCACCTTCTCTGTTTCCTGTATAAAACAAACACAGCTCTTTGTTAATGTCACAAACCTTAAAAACAATGAGTTCATCTGAACAGAGCCACTGCATGTAGCTTATCTCATACCTTTGTAACAGGGTTCTCTCTCTCATAGACGCATTTGGCCTCGTATTCAGGTCGAGGCTGTTCCTCCTGCTGAAGAAACTCCACCGTGTCCCAGTCGTGCTCCAGTTCGGCCTGATAGCGCTTCCAGAACTCCAGAAACAGAGTCACTGTGAAAGACAAAACATGATTCATACAAAAAGCAAGATTTATGCCATGCATATAAATAATGCATAATAAAATTACAGTAATTACAGGATGGTCCCATTAATGCATTAACAATAAGAAATTAATTTGTTACAATATTTATCTTTTTTTTGTTAAATGTATTTTAAAAAACACAATAGTTCATTGTTAGTTCAGCTCAGGTCCGTTAAATAATAAAATATACAACTTTTGATTTTAAAAAGTTTTATTTTATTAACCCTGTTAGTTTGCCTTAACTAAGTTAACCAATGTTGATAAACTGAAAAATGCTAACAATGAAAGATGTTTCATACCACAACAGCTTTGATGAAACTCAAAACATGTTTATGACATGCAACTAAATGTTGCATTAACAAACATGTATAGTCATGCTGCATGCTTGTTCTTGGCCAGCATATGCTGCAATGTGGAGCTGAAATTTTGTCAGCATAAAAAAAAATTAAGCAACACACCACTGGTATGAGTGCATGGGATCATGTGACCAGCGTATGACATCACTCACCCCAAACAGACATGAAGATGGCAAACACTAACGTCCCATAGTTATCAAATATACACAGTCTCTGTGGAGGAAAACCAACAGTCTCAGCTGCGGAGCATTTCGCAAACAAAACAAACCTCAGTTAAATCATAGATCGGACACCAAATCCCACAATCCTCCAGAGACGACAATCCACAATCCTACTCACTTTAGATGACTCACAAGTGGTGTTCAGCCTCCAGTACGGACAGATTTGATCACACTGTGGACACATGATGATTTCTCCACCAATCTCAGGGTCACACACCTCTTTGCTGCTCAAACAAACAGTCAGAATCAGTCACACATTCATAAGCACTGTACAAGAAGGGCTGGAGCGTTTGGGATAAAATTCAGGTTTGATGTGTAAGTTTATAGGGTTGCACAATCTGCAATAAATATGTTTTTATGATCCAATTTATACTGTGAGCTAATATTTAAATATTGTGTATGAAATATTATTTATAAAAATGTTAGTTACTATTACACAATTTTTTTTTTACTACTCAAAATAGTACTACTGTATGTGTGTGTGTGTGTATATAATTTATTTATTTTAATATTTTCTATATTGTTTTTTATGGATTTTTTGTTGTTATACATATTATTATGTTTATTTAACTTAATTTATTAATTAAAACATTTTAATAGAAATAATTACTTTTATGTTTACAGAATAAAACTGACTAAATAAAAACAAAACACTATTGTAATATTTAAATTAATAAGGTACAGACAGTCCTAATCACACTGTGGTAGTACAGTACTGTTAGCTGTATCATTTATTTATTTTAATCCAATGTAATTTCCATAAATAAATAATACTATTAATAATATTTTTTTTGTTTTACTAAATATAAATGACTCAATAAAAAATATTACTAATGCAATATTAGCAAAAAAAAGGTCTGCTGTACCTCCATGTGCTGCTCTCTCTGGTTGTGTATCCGTATATGAAACAACCGAGTCCGACTGTAGCAGCGAGAGTCAACATGACTGTGTAGAAACCCAACCAGGCAAAATATATGCCGATCTTCTCACCGAAATACTTCCTGAAAGCAGAGGCGCATATTAACAAGCTCATCTATCAGGAGGGGATCAGAAGAAAAACCATGAATACATCAACAGACTGCCACATGAACACACCTGATCAGGTCCAGCGGCTGCATCTTGTAGAAGCTCTTGGGATGAGCCCACTCATTATACAGCAGATATCTCTCATTAGGACAATCGGGCTCTTTAGATTTCACATTAAACCTGCACTGTTATAGAAATCACAAAAACACAAGCAGAAAGCACATTAATACTCATGCATCCCTTAATCTACATAAACTACATCCGTTTAAATAACAGTTTACATGCAGGACAGGGGCCGGCCACAGGAAAATCTTAGGAAAGAAGCCAAGAAATTTCTTTAAATAGATTCCAAGAATGATTCTTAGAGTAATTTTGAAAAAAAAAAAAACTCTCTTTGTTTTTCCTAAGAATGAAGTGCCAGGATGTGATGTCATCTCATTGTATGGTGACTTGCTGATCAACTGAATGATGAACATTTCAAAGGCCGTTTTTTTTTTTTTTTTTTGCGCTGCCTGCATGCAGATTATCGTAATAATCGTTATGAGTGTGCAAAATCTCACAGAGGGCTTTATTCATACAACATACACTTGATATATAACATTTCATTCCTTTATATGGGGTGATAAAATCCTAAATCCCATCTGTAAAAACTTTCAATATGTCAACAAAATGAAACAAGAATATTGATCCTGGTTTTATCCAGGGTTCAGATTCCCGTTCTGGAAGTGCATGCAAATTAATGAATTTTTAATTACATAATGCCTCATTTGCACATGTAAACAGCACATGTTAACATTTAAAAAAAGCTGCAATACAAAACAACGGTCATAATAAACTGTGGTCAGTGGTTATTAGGGTTATTATATTTGACCAAAAATAAAACCATTAAAAAATATAATAATTATTAAATAAAAATATAATAAGAATCGACAACAATAATTATAATAATTCAACTAAAATTTGGCACTCTGGCACTCATATTCATTTAATTGAACGTCAGAATAACTAAAACTGAAATACAAATGTATAAAAATGATATAAAAATGACAAAAACACAATTATCACAACTAACTAAAATGAAAATAACAAGCACACAGGACACACAGGAGGTACTTACATCATGTAATGGATACGCAGCCTTATACACACCTCCATCCAGCAGCTTATTCAAGCCAAACTTCTTCACACTTCCTTTGACGTCATACGGCGCTCGGCTCAGGATGTAGTACGCCTGTAACCCACAGCATATCAGTAAAACACAGGTGAAGGTTAAGCGTGAGTGTCTCGGAGACATTCAACGCACCATTCTGCTCCTCAAGGCCGGCGTGAAGAACTGCTCTTTGTCCTTCATATAAAAACACTTCAGCTGATCCTTTCGGAAAGGAGCTGTGAAGAAGTCGGGCTCCTTGGGGATGACGTCCTCGCTGGGGTAGAAATGGCGTGTGAAGCAGTTGTACACAGATGATTGCGGGGCGAGATCATTGGGCTGGATGGGCAGTTTGATGTGCATGACTTCAGCATAAGTGCACAAAACCTCAAAAGGCATGTGTACTTTCACATAGATGAGCTTCTCATCCACTACCTACAAAACACATGGAGGAAATCTCCCATTAGCGCCACAGGAAGGCATACGTGCATCTGAAACAATAACAGTCCTGCAGATTATTTCTACAGGTTCAGACGGGACTAGCAGAACCCTTCTTGAGAAGTCCATATATATGGGTAAAACTGATATAAACCAAGCACATGGAGCTCAGAAACAGAAAGAAATCTCTACATTGTCTATATCTATCTCTGTAGACGCTGTGTGGTTAAATGACTTACGGATTTTGTCGCTTCCAATTCCACATGCATATTCATCAGGCTGCCTTCGAAAAACTCTCTGCGTCTTTGCTAGAGAATAATTGAGAAAGAAGAGGAAATGTAGGTAAAACTCACTGATTTTGATTATTGTTGTAATAATAATGTTGTAAATAATGCACAGATTGATCGTTTCCCCTCATTAGACCTCAATATGTCGTCAGGAGTCACAGGGATTCATTTTGTGTTGCCTGTATGTGCTTTTTTGACTCTTAAAGTGCCGGTAGCCATTGATTTACATTTTATAAATCATCAAGCACCGCAGTTTCAGCTAAAAATCATATTTAATGTTCTACTGAAGAAAAAAAGTAATTTACATCTTGTATGTCCTGAGGGTGAGCACATAAACAGCAAATTTTAATTTTGGGTGTACTGTCCCTTTAAGAAAAGAGTTATGTTTGGTTTAGTGATTACGGTTTGAAGTATAATGCATGTGAATATAACACAAAAATTTGAACATCTCACAAATAAATATTTTATCTTTTTTAATTCAAAAGAAGAAAATACGGGTAACGTATCACTCAGAAATGTTCTTCGACAAGTTGATTTTTACCCAGTTAAGTCTGCTTAGTATTTATTTTCTAAATGCATATTACAGATATTATGAACATGTTTTTCTTGAATTTGTGACTAAATAATTCCACATTCCGAATGACTTTAGCCATTAACTTCCTTAGAGTAGAAAAAAAATACTATGGAGGTCAATGGCTACCAACTATTTGATTACCAACATTCTTCAAAATAACTTATTTGGTAAAATATCATCTTTTGTGTATCAATCCCTTTAATGTTATTTCTCAGATTACTAGTAAAGGTCTAGCAGTTTCTGTTTGTTAAGAGGTGAATTAAACAAATGTGTGAAAGGGTTGTTTGACTTACTTTTCTCCTTATAACTGAGCCTTTTTTATCAGATAAACTTTTAGACTCGTCCTCATAGACCAAAACAAAGTCAATCCTTCTCTTTCCATCGTTGAAAAATAGTGAATCCGGGTTACCGTTGAATTCAGCCTGTTAACAGTAAACTGGCGTTACAGAAAGCTCAAAATCTTCTCCATTAAGTGACAAAAAATAACTAAAATGTCATAAAACCTTATAAAATAATTGAGTTACTGAATTAATTCAGCTATATATTCCACTAATAAATACTGAGATTTGTAATGAACTTACTGCAGCAATAACTGGGTGTGTGTGTGTGTGTGTATGTTAACTGGGTGTGTTAATATTTTCATGTTTTTATCAAGGCTGATTGAAAAGAAACAAACCCGTTCCACTTTTGGCACAGCTTGACCTTTAGGCATAGATTTGTATGTTGGCAACTCTTCAGAATAAACTAGGAAAAAGCATATACACAATATTACAATAGAGAATAGATTTAACAGAACCTCTGCTGTGAATGGGTGCCGTCGGAATAAAATTCCAGACACAGCATTTACTTCTCAAGATGTTAACTGATGAATGTTCTGATGAATCTGTACATTTCGGAACAAGAGATGCTACATTTCATGCTACAAATGTGTTCGCATGAACTAACAAACTCATCTATATCTCAGATGACCTACTGAGGGTGAGTACATTCCTTTCAATTCACAGCTAATGACATAAAGCATCAAACCTTATTACACTCAAACTAATCAAACTTATTCACACACCACATATGAACGCCTTGGAATGCTTTGGTTTAATGTTTACTCACAACAAAGGGAAAACAAACCAGCCAGAGAGCAAAGCATGATGGGAAAGAAATAACTTGAATCAGATGTTTGCTTGGCTGAGGGGAAAATGTCCATAGCAACGGCCTGAAAACAGCCTGGACAAGGAAAATCCATCAGTCCAGGAACATCTGACTAACTTCATGAGGAACGCCTCCACAACACACTCCCATTCCAGCACGTGACATAAAACAGTCCCCATAAAACACACACTCAAGTAAATCATCAGCGTGTTTCAGGCTCTTCTGTTTCAGTCTTGTGTACAGTTTTTATCTATAGGATATACTATATATTAACACATTTTTTGTTACTAAAACACATATGAAGTCGTAAAATTGAATCACTTTTAATATTGTTTGGATCATGTTTATACAGTTCTTATATAAAAAAGAAAAAGAATCAAAAGCGACATCATTATTTAGCTAATAGGGTATGTTCTCAGAATGTTTCTGCGAAAGTTAAGACCAAACGTTCTTCCAAGAAAAAATAATAAAACATTTGGTGTTTAAAAACGTTCTCAAGACATTAGAGCAAAAACATCTTTGATTCCATGACCTCCATGTAACATTTTGTTTAAAAGTTGCTTGTTTCAGAACATTTTTAGAACGTTCAATAATCAAATGTAACATTCCAATGACACGATGGAATGTTCCTTCAACTTTCACATAACCAAGAAAGAACGTTCCGAGAGCTTTCAAAAATAACGTTTTCAGCAGCGTTATTAGAGCAGATATTTGTTAGGCTAATATGAGTTATGAGAGGCTGAATTATGTAACTTGTCTTTCTGGTTAGGCCGTGTTGTATTGTTTTGAGTCTCACATATGCAAATATATTCAAGTCATTTGAGTCTGTATTCTCTGGTTCTATGAACGCGTTTGTGCTCGTTATAATCTCTAAAATGTGACTTCTGATAAACTTAACTGACCAGCTGCGCCGAAAAAGAAACTATGATATGGCTCTAGGGTTTGTCCTCTTTTTATCTGAATCATGTATGAGGACAAGCAACAAAGACAGCACAAAACTATTAAAGATGCTGAAACTCACCCACATCTGTCATAACAGTCATCTCCACGTCTTCCTCTGTTTCTGAGTCCAGCTCAAGAATGTCATTGTCTTCTGCTTCACTCATCTCCGCGGCTGTAAACTCTTCCCAAACTCTTCAGAAATCAATGCAGCATGTGGCAGATATTAACGAGAGTCTATGCAGCAGAGATGCGCGGCAGAAACACAAGATTACACCTTAAAGAAATCACAGAGTGGAAAAGAGAGAAGTGCGTGAAGTTTCTCCTGGCGGTCTGAAGTTGCTGAGCTGCTGAGAGTAGGTGGGGTCGGAAGAGACTTTTCGAGGTGTTAGGCTACTAGACAGTCCTTGCATAAACCCTTTGTGGTTGCACTTGATGTTTTCTAGTTTCCGCTTTTGCAATAATATATGACTTTTGTGTTTGACTTCTTGTTTGTCCATAGTTTTTGTATATATATAATGGTATTTTTTTTTACACTTTGTATTTGGTACAAAAAGTTAGAATATATATAAACATTTTTCTGTTTCTAGGTAATTGATCTATCTGTTTAAACTATTAATTCGGTCTACTATTTGAGTAAATTATTAACTTGTAAAGAAAACGCATTTGTGCAATTGGAACCATTTACGTTTCCTCGATTTCACACGGAGGGATTTGAGAGACGACGTGTGTAAAGACACGATTTTTTTTGAGACTACAAACGTTTTATAAAAGAAACCCCTTTAATGTTGGATCCAATCAACCATCCAAATCAAAATGGCATTTGGATCATATAAATATGTTATTTTTAATAAAGTAAAAGTAAAATTATTCACGGATATTATTCTGTTAATGTAGCTGTTTGTAACGTCATTTAATTTTTTGATTGACTTTAAAACAGACATTACAAAAATTTAATGTTTAGGTTAATTGAGAAACTGGTGATATTTTACTTTGTTTTCAAAACCCATGTTTTTCCGAAAAGCTAAATTACATTATTAATTTGTTAATTATTTTAAAACCCTTATATTATATTTTGAAGCCCTTTCTAATATGAGATTATAAAAACAAACGTATATAACTGCCCTATTATTATATTGCACTTTGGGGGTTTTGTAGTTCCATCACATACGTTGATACGTTGTTGTTGTTGCAAAAATCACAATTAAAGCAGAAAGGGATTCATATGACTACCCCAAAACCACCCTTACAGAAACCCATTTCAGTTCATATCGGGTGTTGTTCATAGAAGATCTATTGTGGACAAACCATCAAGAGAAGGGAGACTTGATACTCCAAATTTATATATTTTATATGCGAAATAAATTATAATTATCTTTAGTTTTGTAGTAAGGAATATGTATGATTGAATATATTTGATTTATCTCATGTGAATATTCCCATTACAATAATAAAAATATAGCCTTTATAGTCTCATTAAGTCTCATCAAATCACTTTTATACTCTATACAAGCACAAAAATAACAGTTTGGTGTCCTCTGGTGGTGAGTGTTACTTATCGTGATGGTAGAAACGGAAGTGCAGTTTTCTGTCTTATCCACTAGACGACAGAAGCGACTTCACTTTCAGACTGAAACCTTCAGATTATTGACATGACAAAGGGGTGCTAGTAAAGGGTTATAAAGATGGGCATTTACAGCTCATAGACTTTGACTGTATGAATGGAATGTTTAAGATTAATTCGTTCAAATATTTTCTAATAAATATTAATAGTTTTTGGTTTTACGCCCACAGAAATATTAATCATGTTGGTGGAATTGATTTTTTTTATAAGGTTGTGAATTCTCAATACAATACCTCCCTCTCAAATTATAAAAGGTATAGTTATTTTATACTGGAAGCTGATTTATAAACAATTTTACCCCTCATAATTTCCCCACTTGGAACAATGGGTATATATATATATTTGTATTTATTTATTTATTTATTTATTTATTTTTGGTAATTTTATGAAACATGTTATGTCCACAAGCAATTAAATGTTATATATGGCTTTTATGTTGAAAACCAGTGTGCTAAATGAAGCTCTTAATTTACCATCTTTTAATTTACCAAACAAATTAATTTGAACTTAACTGACAAAAAGACACATTTCCAAATCAAGGAACTTGTAGGAGCCATGACTTCTTAAAGTCAAGGAAATACACTTTAAAACTTGTAATATTTATCCATCCTCTGAACTTCTAAGACATAGATTCAGTATTGATCAACAGAGCCTTTCCTCTAAAGAGGATATAACCTTCGGTATTGTCACAAACCACTGTGGAGACGGAGGATTTAGTGCAAGTGAACAGTTTATTTACAAGTGTTAATGTGACAAGGTGCTGTTGACTTCCAGAGCTCTGGAGATAAACACAAGGAGAGTAAGCTTAGGTATGTCAGAGTGGATCGCGGTGGGGATATCTGAGGACATAGGAAAGACAGGTAAGTAGAGAGAGGTCGGACACCAGTTCATGGTTGTTAACGGTAGACCGGACACCAGAGTACTGAGTTGGACGTGTCTTTATCCTGTTGAGTGATTACTGGATGCAGGTGCTCAGTACTCCAGTGATTGGGATCATGCTTGATGGGAGTCAGGTGTGTTCTAGGATTTCCGGAGGAGGGGGTTCGTGAGATTCCGGGCATCTGCAGTGGAGGGAGAGAAGGGTTTAAGGATTGAAATGTGGAATGATGGGTGAATGTGGTATCTGGGAGGTAATTGGAGCCTGTAGGTGACCTCATTGATCTGCCTCTCGACCGTGAACGGACCAATGTAGCATGGACTCAACTTCCTGCATTGCTGACAGAGACACAGATCCCATGTTGATAGCCAGACTTTATCCCAGGGATGGTAAACTGGAGTGGCGGCATGTCGAACATCAGCAAAGGGCTTGTGTCTCCGTATGGTGCACTGGAGGTTGAATGTGAGCTGAGTCACACAGCAGCTGGGACCAGGGAACATAAATCCTCCCTTCTTGGCATCCCAGCGGAGCAGGTTCATGTTGGGTAGCACCTGATGTCCCCGTTCATGCTCCACATGATGGGGCTGACAATCATGGCTGGAGGGAGTATAATTTCGGGGTCTGAAGGAGTGTCCAGGGAATGCAGACGAGAAAAAGCATCAGCCATGCAGTTGTGGTTTTCAGGGTGGTAGGTGATGTTGAAATTGAATCTGGTGAAGAACAGGGCCCAACGGGCTTGCCGGGAATTCAGTCAATGGGCTTCACAGTGATTGCTGATTTTTATGATCAGTGATTACCGTAAAGGGGTGGTTAGCTCCCTCCAGCCACTGTCTCCATTCCTCTATAGTGAGCTTGATCACTAACAGCTCCCTGTTCCCTATGTCGTAATTCTGCTCCGCTGGGGTCAGTTTCCTGGAATAGTAAGCACAAGGCTGGAGGCATGGAGGCTCACCGAAGTGCTGGGAAAAAACGATGTAAAATCGATGTAAACTATGACTGACTTGTGGAGGAATTCCAGGAACACCTCATTCATGAAGCCTTGGAAGATTGAGGGGGCGTTGGAGAGTCCATACGGTATAACGCAGTACTCGTAGTGACCAGAAGGGGTGATGAAGGCTGTTTTTCATTCATCCCCTTTGCGGATTCGAACGCATCAGGCAGCATGTCGACGGCAGAGACCATGGCCTGTGAGGTGGTAAGTGGGTGGAATGCCACAATCAGGTGGGATCATTGGAGCAACATCAGGCTCAGGGCTCTCGATGAGGGTGGAAGCCACGTGACACCCTGGAGAACTGGACAAGGAAGAGCGGTGAGATAATGTTGATGGCAGAACAGACTCCAACACTGTCAATGACAGTCGACAGAGAGGCAGATGGAGACTGCATAGGGAGATGAAGTTTAGGAGAATTTCTGCCGGAGGAAAATCAGGGAGTGGATGAAGCAGTGAGTGCTGAGAGAAGGTTACCCAGCTAATGCAGAAGATCTACAGGAGCAGGTGACTGGGGACCCATACAGTTGAGTTTGTTGGTCTGGTCTTCTGTCACAAACCACTATGGAGACGGAGGGGTTCAATGCAAGTAATTTACAAGTGGTAATGTGACAAGGTGTTGTTGAGAGGATAACTTCCAGAGCTCTGGAGATAAACACATGCAGAGTAAGCTTAAGTATGTCACAGGAGATCGTCGTGGGGATATCTGAGGACATAGGGGAAAAAAGGTTAGTAGAGAGAGGTCAGGCACAAGTTCATGGTTATGCATGTTAGACCGGATACTGGAGTACTGCGTCGGAGGTGTCTTTATCCTGGTGAGTGATTACTGGGTGCAGGTGATTGGTGTAAATCCTTGAGAATGTCAGAGTTTAAGAGTGGAAGAAGATTTTTTAGTTTATTAGAGACGTTTAAAATATTAGAAGACCCGGATAAGTTTTATATTGTATATTGTTTTTTTCTTTTTTCTTTTATAGTGCTCTGTTCTGTAGGACATTAATTATAGTTTGGTATTGCCTTTTTGTAATTGTGTTTACTGCAAAACAATTGACGACAAAACATGCTGACAGTTTCAGTACAGATATTGAAAATGACCACAGTTTCTGTTACAAAACAGAATTTTAATGAGGCATAACAGCACATATTGCATCCCATAAACAAAGAAGAGGCAAGCTGTTTTATAGAGCTCACCACTATTAAATCTATACTTAATTCTACAGTAATACAGTTACAATGTAAGTATGTGATTAAGTACAAGTTCACCACATGAGCAGCTTGTTTTGCTGACTAAAGTATTTTGAACAAACCTCTTCTGCTTTCGGCTTTGGTCAGTATCATGTGTTAATCTTCAAATTACAATGTTCCTTATTTGAAATAAAGTTTATGACTGTCAAAAAACACAAAGCATACTAAGTATTACCGACCCATTATACATTATCTTGATGTAGGTTATGATATCTCAAAGTTTAGAAGAATTTTTTTTTTATGATTTCTCATCTTCTGTACATCTTATAATGTCTTGTGATTCGCCACTGAATATTAAAAATTATTCCTAAATCAGCATAAACCCCAGATCTCACAGCACAATTCATGTTTTCAATTTGCAATATATATAAAGAAATGTTAAATATTCAGCTTCAGACTGATTTGCATATTTCTCAGCCTGGCTACTGTCACTGAGTTCTGTCTAAAGGAGAAGTGGTGAATCTCTAATATGAGCTAAATTGTGTCGTTTTCACACACAGTTCTCCCTCCGTTCAGTGTAGAAGCGTCAGCTTGAGCTCTGTCTTCAACTCTCTTCTCTGGTAAGACATTTACACACAACACACTCAAACTCACACTTACTCCTGTAGCTTTGAATCAGAGAAAGTCTTTTTTTAAATCTAGAGATTTAGAAATAATGAGCATAAGAGCTTTAAATTCATGTATAATATATCTGTTTTTGTTTCTTCTGCTGTAAGGTGAATGTAAATGATGGAAACATTGGTGACGTTCCTCCTCACTGGATCTCTGATACAAGGTCTCATTCTTAGATTATTCCTCTGTTTAACAAGATTAATTATTATTATGAAAGCACTTTCATGTGACCTTCATGAGATAAAGAGCAATAAGTTCTGCAGAAGTGTGTTCTGCTTGTATTCTCTGATTGTTTACTTCCTTCGATCTGTTTGTCTGTGTTTTAGGTGTTTTGTGTGGCTTTAATATCAATCTGCCGAATAAAGTAGAAGCTCTGAAAGGATCCTGTGTTTTCATCCCCTGCACATTTGATATTGAACAACAATATGAAGCTGACCTCACTGACAGTGCAAAGAGATTGTGGTTTAAAGATGGAGACCCTCGCATTATAGTGTTTAACTCCAGCAGACCCAACACTGGACGGTTAAAAGGAGAAATATTTGGCACTGCTACACAGAAAAACTGCACCACACGATTCGATAATGTTGATCAGAGTCATAATGGGTCATATTACTTCAGACTTGAAGCCAATGGTAAATTGCAATATAACTACAAAGGACCTACATACTCTCAAGTTGAAATTGTCGTCTTAGGTGAGTGTCATATTGTTCATGCTGCTTCTATAGTGTGACTGGACATGAAAAAGAAATCTACTACTGTACAAAATATATCTTCATTATTTGATAAATTAATCCATATGATCTTGTAATATTTGACAACGTCTCTGTCTGTTTCAGGATCTCCACCCAAGCCTACACTGGTTGTCTTTAAAGATCAGCAGAAGGTGATGAAGAGGAAGGTGGATGTGATTGAGGGAAGTTCAGTGAGTCTGCGCTGCTCTACTAAGATCTTCTGTCCGTCTCATCCATCATCTCTCACATGGAGCTCGTCTCTCATCGAGAGCGTCACAGGACGACAATATCAGAGCCAAACTGAGCTCATCTCTGATCTGAACTTCCCTGTTTCTCACCGACATCATGGAGTCACTTTCACCTGCACTGCAACACACCAGATACAGGAGCAGAAAAAAGCACACAAGCCGAAGCAAATCACAAAAAAAGAGTCCCGTCTGCTACACGTTCAGTGTAAGACAGGAATAATATCAATCTGTGCTGAATGATCATCTATAATTAGTGCTGTAAATCATAAAGTAATCACCTGAATGATTTTATCCTCCACTAGATGCTCCTAAAAACACATCGGTGGAGATAAATCCAGCTGGTTTAGTTCTGGAGGGTCGTTCAGTGACTCTGATCTGCAGCAGTGATGCAAACCCAGCAGTGAACTACACCTGGTACAGAGACACTGAGAGACCTCTGAATCCAGTTCAGACCGGACCAAACCTGACCATCAACAACACCGACCCGACACACAGCGGACGATACTACTGTACAGCTGAGAACAAACACGGCACACAGAACTCATCAGTGCTGCTGGACGTCCAGTGTGAGTGTTACGAGTCTTTACTAACTTTTACATTAATTTAACACACACACACACAAACAAAATACTAAGAAAATCGCCTTTGAAGTTGTCGAAATTAATTCTTAGAAATGCATATTACTAATCAAAAATTAAGTTTTGATATGTGTAAGGTAGGAAATTTACTAAATATCTTAATGGAACATGATCTTCACTTAATATTCCAATTATTTTTGGCATAAAATAGAAATCTATAATTTTGACCTATAAATTTTTTTTTGCTTTTGCCAATAAATATACACTGAACAAAATTAAAAATGCAACACTTTTGTTTTTACCTGACCTCAAAGATCTAAGACTTTTTCTATATACACAAAATGCCTATTTCACTCAAATATGGTTCACAAATCTGTCTAAATCTGTGTTAGTGATCTCTTCTCCTTTGCCAAGATGATCTATCCACTTCACAGGTGTGGCATATCAAGATGATGATTAGACAGCATGATTATTGCACATGTGTTCCTTAGGCTGGCCACAGTAAAATGCCACTCTAAAATGTGGAGTTTTACTATATTGTGGGGTTCGGTCAGTATCTGCTGTGACCACCATTTTCTCACGCAATACATCTCACGCATTGATCAGGTTGTTGATTGTGGCTGTGGGATGTTGGTCCACTCCTCTTCAATGGCTGTGTGAAGTTGCTGGATATTAGCAGGAACTGGAACGCGCTGTTGTATACGTCGATCCTGAGCATCCCAAACATTCTCAATGGGTGACATGTCCGGTGTGTATGCTGGCCATGCAAGAACTTGGATGTTTTCAGCTTCACACCAGACATGTCACCCATTGAGCATGTTTGAGATAAGATTTAATATTTGAGAGAAATAGGCCTTTTGTGTACATAGAAAAAGTCTTAGATCTCTGAGTCCAGCTCATGAAAAATGGAGGCAAAAAAAAAGAGTTGCGTTTATAATTTTGTTCAGTATACTGGCTATTAAATTAAATTAAATTACTACAATCACAAATTAATGGAGACGTTGAACAGTGTTCGCGCCTCGCATCTTTTCTTCACGTGCTGCACTATTTACAACCTGTGACTGTCACAGGATTGCGCTCACACTCAGTTTGTCTTACTGACACATTTTTTTGAGCAGCTGATGTGCGATTTCTCTTTAGTATTTGTGGCAAGTAATGCTAAAGTGAAGCAGTTTTACTTTTCTGTAGTTTTTCAATGGCTCTCAGTCACACCGACGACTTCGCATTTATTGCATGAACAGAGCAAAAAATGTAAGTGTCTAAATCATACACACAGCTCCACTGAATGATAAATGTGTTTTAACAATGTAATTAAACCGAATGTACAAAGGGAAGTTTTAAAATAACCACAGCATTAACAGCAACCTTGAAATAAGAGTGTGAGGTTTATCTGATAATCAGATGCATGAAAGTAGTGTTTATTGCTGGTTTATTCTTATTTTGTGGTGTCAAGTAGTGTCCCTCTACTTAACAACAGTTGAAATAAACTTTAAATAGCAATAAATCATGAAATGTTTGTATTCTGTAGGGTAAACACAATTTGTGCTCTGTTACATTTTTGTATTAAAATACATATTTAAAACGAGTTTGAGAGATTGCATTTGTATCAAAATATCCATGCCCGCTGTACCTCAAAGAGCTATCACGGAATATAATTGCAACAATATAACATTTTTAACACAAATAAAGTGGTTATACTGGCAATATATATTTTATTTAACGTACAATTTTATTAAATTGTTTTAAATACATATTTTGTTGTATTTAGGAAAAATGTTGTCGTCCCCAAATTAATGTCTGTGGTGTTACAACAATGGATGTAAAAGGGAGAATTCAATTTGAACTACTTCCTGTGTGTAAAGGTCATTGCAGATGCTGGTTGATCTGAGAACCGCATGGGGAGCTCAGTCTTTCTTATACATTTTCTTAAAGTTAGCTCAATTTCTGATAATTTCATGTGTCACACTTTATTATTGTCTGTGGTTTTATGTTGATAACCTGCAGATATGACATATTTAAATATAAATGATGATATTTAAATACTTATTAATATTTTCAAAATGTCCCCAGATCTTAAAATCATCATGACCTCTATTTCAGAAAAGTCTGGGTTTGGGCTGATTTGTCTGTGGTGTTCTGTGTTTCCTGGTAACAACACAGACTCTATAGTAACTTGCAATATGAAGACTGTGGTGTTACTTCAAAATGTATCTGAAATTTCTTTGCTTAAGAGCCATTTTATATTATAATCTAAAGTTTTTAGACTGTAAAATGTTTTAATATTTTAGAATAAAGACTATAAAGGTACCGCAGAGCATGTTTCCTTTCTCCTTTGGCAGAAATAGGGGTCAAAGCGAAAAATTTAACATTTATTTTAAAAACTGAAATTTAAATGATCAGTGAAACTGAATCCTTAAAGTAAATTATTTATTAATTATTACCTAAAGTTGCATAACCCTGCTCAGTTCAGAACAAAACAAAATGTTACTTTAAATATTGGTAACACCATAGACATAATTGATTTTCACCAATGTTTGATTGAAATAATTTAAAAGTCTAAATGTTCTTATGCTTCTATTTTAATCGATATAGAATATTAAACTAATTTTAATTATTTAATAGCAATACATTTTATTAGAAAAAAAACAGACAACAGTCTCGTTTTTTTCTGAATCATCATTCACTAATGGAGAAGAAAAGTTAAATACTATAACATTTTATTTAATGAAAATTAAATAAAGAAGTTTTCTCACTGAAAGAGAAATAATCTTGCGCTCATAGACGTGCCAGATATCTGCAGCAATCTGAATAAAAAGCATAATGAACTGATTTAAACAATACATTTATTTATTGAAAATAAACAATAAATAAATAAAATTTATTAATGATGCAGTTCTAACTGACATACGACTTATTATAGTACAGAAACTATAAAGTATAAATGTTTAAAGCCAATTTAAACATTCAAAATATTTTAAAGCTTTAAAACACAAGACGCGGAAAAGCCTAAAAGAGTTGCTGGTTACTCGCGTGCTGTGTTCTTTGCGCACGTGGAGAGAGAGCCGCATCTCACAGACAGCAACACTGAACCGACCTCTCCTTTGCAAAGTTCTCCTTTAAGTTCCTCCTGCACCTGAACGAACAAATTGCAGTTTAAACAAACAGAAAAGGTCTGTTCAGCACCGCGGTGTTCTGCTGTTCAGGCTCACGCAGAGGCGTTTCAAAACACTTGAACGCTGAATTTGTCTGTTTTTGCTCTTGTACCGACATATACATAAAAAAAAAAAATATGTGAAAATACCCGTCTTGGATAATAAGTTTGAAACAACTGTCGGTTATGTCTTGAGTGAAAGTAAACAGTTTAGAAAAAAAATCGTATATGTATTATATCAGAAGCATTCATTGTCTCTTAAAGTGACCGCGCCTAATTTAGCTACTAGCTGCTGTAATGTTAATCCAATGAAAGAAAAATGAAAAAAATAAATTAAAATGAAGTAACCACACTAAAGCTGTGGATTATAATAATTTTTCGTTGGCGAAATACAGCGAAACAGACGATTTGGTCTAAAATGTAAGTCACTTGATATTAAGCTCTTGTTTATTAAACTGTACGCTGAATAAAATCATCACATTTGTAATCATGCTAATATTTGGAGAAAAACGTCACTCTGTGTGTAATATTGGTTAACATAGATATTAAATTATATAAATATGAAATATATACAGGTGCATATTTGAATTCTGAGGCATTAAGACTAAATCTCTTGCACAAGTCTAACCTACTAGACTATGTCACATAGTGCATGCATGCACAGAATGGGTGTGTTTTTGTTTGTTTTTTGTAAAGTGAGATGCATACTCAATAATATCAGATCGTTAAATCAACAATTACGATATCATAGACTACATATAACGCACAACCTATAGCACTGGTCCGATCGGGCAAGTGACCATTCTGTCTACTGTCCCGAGCGTCATTCACACTAGCCTCGGGCAGTCGGGCAGTCCTTATTGTCGAGCCCTGGAAGGGCCCCTCAAGAGGTAAAGCCCAGGGGCCCCTTATAGTCTTAATGCGGCCCTGCGTCTGTCGTCTCGAAGTCGTTTGAAAAACTGGTTCTGGCTTATCTGAAGGACATCACTTGACCCTTACTGGACCCCCTGCAGTTTGCTTACTGAACATACAGGTCTGTGGATGATGCAATCAACATGAGATTGCACTTCATCCTGCAACATCTGGACAAAACAGGCACTTGTGTGAGGATCTTGTTTGTAGACTTTAGTTCGGCTTTCATCACCATCATCCCAACAGCCCTTCAGACCAAACTGACCCAGCTCTCTGTTCCTAGCTCTGTCTGTCAGTGGAGGCAACAGTTAGTGAGACTGGGGAAATTCATGTCAAACAGCTGCTCCACCAACACTGGTGCCCCTCAGGGATGTGTTCTCTCCCCTCTGCTCTTCTCCCTGTACACCAACGACTGCACCTCTAAAGACCCTTCTGTCAAGCTCCTGAAGTTGGCAGACGACACTACAGTCATCAGTCTCATCCAGGGCGATGACGAGTCTGCTTACAGACAAGAGGTTGAGCAACTTTGTGTCTGGTGCAGTCTTAACAACCTGGAGCTGAACACAGCTCAAAACAGTGGAGATGATCGTGGACTTCAGGAGAAACCGCCCTGCACTTTCCCCACTCACCATCATGAACAGCACTGTGACTGCAGTGGAGTCATTCAGATTCCTGCGAACCACCATCTCTCAGGACCTGAAGTGGGACACTCACATTGACTTCATTGTGAAAAAGGCCCAGCAAAGGATGTACTTCCTTTGCCAGCTGAGGAAGTTTAACCTGCCACAGGAGCTGCTGAAACAGTTCTACTCAGCCGTCACTGAGTCTGTCCTGTGTACTTCTATAACTGTTTGGTTTGGCTCAGCTAAAAAATCAGACATCAGTAGACTACAGAGAACTGTTCGGACTGCTGAAAGGATTATTGGGGCCCACCCTTCAAGAACTGTATACATCCAGAGTGAGGAAAAGGGCTCAGAAAATCACTCTGGATCCCTCACATCCAAGTTACCCCATATTTGAACTTTTGCCATCTGGCCGGCGCTTCAGAGCCACAAATACCAGAACAGTCAGGCACAAGAACAGATTCTTCCCCCAGGCAATCCACCTCATTAAGAGTTAAATGTTCCCCACTTGTGCTTATGCAATAAAAATGTGCAAAATCCTTATATTTATTTGTTACCCCTCCATCCTAGTACACATCCTGCATCTTACTCAATCCTATTCCATTATCATTTATAGCACAATTGTTTATACACTTATTTATTTGCCTAATTTTTTTTGTCTGTCTGTTGGTATCTCTGTGTACTGGAAGCTTATGTCACTAAAACATATTTCTTGTATGCGCAAGCATTCTTGGCAATAAAGCTCTTTCTGATTCTGATTCTGATTTCTGATTTTGATTCTGATTTATTTCTTATAGCAAATTCAAAGTAAGAAATAAGAAAATAATTCCTTGTAAGTAAAATAATAATGATGATAATACAAACATACATAAAATTATGACATTTCTGTCACTTCTGAAATGATGGCTATGCCCCTGGTGTTACAGAATGTTAGCCTATACTTAATTATTTTTAAGCTCTTTTTTAAAATCGTGGCATAAAATATGTTATGGCATCGTTAAACCAACATCTAACAATGGAAAAAAGTTTTTTTTCTGTAACCTATGATTCTCTAACCATTTAGGCTGCTGTGTAATTTGCCCCTTGACTAAGCATTTAAAAAATATTACTATATATTGTGCCTGCCTATATTTTTTTCTATTCTTTTAGATGCTCCTAAAAACACATCGGTGGAGATAAATCCAGCTGGTTTAGTTCTGGAGGGTCGTTCAGTGACTCTGATCTGCAGCAGTGATGCAAACCCAGCAGTGAACTACACCTGGTACAGAGACACTGAGAGACCTCTGAATCCAGTTCAGACTGGACCAAACCTGACCATCAACAACACCAACCTGACACACAGCGGACGATACTACTGTACAGCTGAGAACAAACACGGCACACAGAACTCATCAGTGCTGCTGGACGTCCAGTGTGAGTGTTAAAGGGGACATCAGATGCAAAATTCACTTTTACATGGTGTTTGCATATAAATGTGTCTTAGCAGTGTGAGGAAACAACCTTCCTTCAGTGATAAAAATCCTTATTTTTAATCCCCAAAAACAAAAAAAGTCTCAATTATCGAAACTTTTAAATTTTCTGAGCAATATGACATCATATCGCTCAACCCTTGCCCACGACTGTTGACAGATGGTCACATATTCGCATATTTCTGAATGCAATGGAGGAACCAGAACAGGCAGATTAAGTGGTGAATGAAAATACATGCTTTAATTTAGAAACATGGAACACGGGATGAATTCTCCGGTACGCCGGAGGAAGTATGAGGCGGACTGCCACTGGACTAAGAATCTTAGTGAAAGGAAATGGGCCAATAAATTTGGGAGCATGTTTATTACATATGGGGCAGAGCGGAATGTTTTTGGTAGAAAGCCACACCTATTGACCCACGATCTAGATGGGAGGCTTCGACTGGTGGTGATCGGCCTTAGCATTGGTGCATGCTCCCACCCGGAGAAGAGTCTCTCTGGCTCTTCTCCAGCTGCGACGACACCTCAGGACGAAAGCGTGAGCAGAGAGGACTGCGACTTCGGACTCCAGACTGGAAAAAATGGGTGGTTGGTAACATAAGCTACATTCGAAAGGCGAGAACCACGTGGATGACACTGGTAACAAGTTATGTGCGTACTCAACCCACGAGAGTTGCTGGCTCTAGGAAGTGGGATTCTGTGTGACCAAACATCACAACACCCTCTTCAGATCCTGGTTGGCGGTGGGGGTAGTGCAGTGGCCGATCTTAAGAGTTGTACCTGAATGCTTGCATTGCACGGCTAGTTGCCAGCATTTGCTCCTCTTGTTAATCCATGTTGGGGTTGTTTGGGGCAAAAAAACTGCAGTTCTAAAGCTTCGGCTAAATCCATTATGGTCTGATCCTTCCGTCACAATTCACAAGACCGGATTTAAGAGTGGATGCTTAAACAGACAATTTATAAGAATGAAACCAAACACAAGGAACAAACAAGCAACAGCAGAGCTTGCCACAGGCTGGTGGTCTCCGTAGCGCAGGGACGAAATGGGTAGGCACACAGAAGTATAGTAGAGGAAGATCGAGTAACCAAGTACTGGAGGAAAAGATGACCAGGAGCAAGAAGACAAACGCCAAGTATCTGACAATACAAGACGGGGTAGCACACGCTAATCAGACACACCCACTCACCATACCCATACACACAACACTAAACATAGCACAGATGAGACGTGTGTGAGTCTAAAATAGAGAGGTGTAAACATGCAGTTTTTCAACTCTGGAAGTGTTAAATCACACATACATTGCACTTTTCTTTTCCTCAGATGCTCCAAAAAACACATCGTTGTCAGCGTTTCCCTCCAGCTCAGTGATGAGGGGCAAACCAGTGACTCTGATCTGCAGCAGTGATGCAAACCCATCAGTGAACTACACCTGGTACACAGAGACAGGGTCTCAGTTTGAGCTCCTCCAGACTGGATATAATAACACCTACATTGTGACAAACCCTACACACGGAGCATGGTATGGCTGTAAAGCTCAAAACCAGCATGGCCACTGCAATGCTACAATTCAGCTGGATGTTCAGTGTGAGTAAAAACACAGACCTCAAATTAATTTAATCTGATAACCTTAATCTAATCCTTGATAACATAAATACAGTGAATATAGTGCCATTACTACAGTAACTGCAGCAAAAACATAACAATGCTCTAGACAGCGCTAAATGCAAAGTGCATTGTTTATAGAGAAAATAAACGTAAAATGACATGAAAAAGTTGCAACTTTACAATAAAATCATACTTATTTTCACACAGTCAAAATATGACTTTCAGCACTGAAAAGACACTAAGGAGACAACCCCCCCCCCCCCCACAAAAGTATATGTAAATGGTATAAATTTTACATATAGCTTCAATTGAAGACAATTTTATCATATAAACTATATACTACACAGCATGCTATATGGTGTAATATGTGACATGGTGTGTGCATCACATAGTATGGTGGACTGGCTGTGAAAATGAAAAAAGAAAAGCTGTGAAATGGCAGTAGCACTGTGCCAACGTCTTCATTTACAGAAAATGCTTCTGGGAAGACGGAGAGAGATTTGGTTCCCCTTTTGTTAATGTTTTTGTTACAGACCAACATGTTAAAGCTACAGCTACAGCATTTTGAAATGCATGATTTCGATATAACATTTTATGATCCTGCACTTAAACCAGTGAAATTACAAGGAAATGTCAGCAGCTCTTCTATAAAGCCAATGCAGTGATCAAACTCTGCTGGCAACCGACAGCATTAGATGCTGCACATTAAACAATGTTTTGCCAAAAAAAAAAAAAAAGGTAATAAAAAAATGTATATCAATAATTTAAGTCATGATAACTTCTAATGAAATTATGTTCAACCAACAAACTGCACAGAGTTAATCGTTGGTGGCATAAAAATCAACATAATTGTGTTTACAGAGCTCAAAATAATCAAAATAATGTTTGCACATAAAATGAAACTTGTCAACGTTTATCGCCTCGTTCCAAACCTGCATCCATTCAATGGAAGTCAATGGGTTCCAAAGTTGTTCTCAACATAAATGACAGAATATTCATTTTTGGTTGAAGACTTTTTATATCGGAGTACTACTGTAGACAGAAGAGTAAATTGAGTTCTTCAGCACAATAATGTCACTTTCACCATTGTGGTGTTTTGTAGACAGAACTAAACCTGACTTAATCATTCTGGCTTGTTCCTCTTTTCTATTTTAGCAGACTATTAGCTATTAGTCTATTTTTGTCATGAACACATTTGTGTTCATCTACAGTGAACTGAACTTAAATTTACAAAATTAGATAATGTTAATTTACCAACTTACTGAAATACTAAAATATGTTTTGTTATAATATAATATACTAAGAACCTGTAACATCAGAGATGTTCGGATCCATGTGCAGTACTTTATTTACAGAGTAGTCAAACAGGCAATGATCAGATAACAGCGTCAGGTATGCAGGGGACATCCAAAATCAGAAATAGTACCAGGCCAAGGTTGGGGCAGGTGGCAGAGAATCAAAGTTGGTATACACAAACCAAAGTCAAACACGGAAGGAACAAACACAGGGGAAACCCACTCGAAAATGCCAGACAGAATTAAACAAGACTTTGCACTTATTGAGAGTCCAAACACAGTTTATATAGGGGAGTGGTAATGGGGAACACCTGGTGGTTATTAGCCCTAAGCACGGGATTATGGGAAATGGAGTTGGGAATGGAAATACAAGAATGCCGGAGTCCTGAGTGGAGTGCCCTCTATTGGAGTTCATGGGCACTCCAGCTGATGATAAACAAAATACCACCATAAAATAATATATTATAATTTAAATAATTTTAAATAAGATGACTTGCTCTTTTTCGCTTCTAAGAACTGTACATTTAACAGTATTTTACTGTAAAATTACAATAAATGACCTGTTAGACTTATTATTCATGTGTTTAACCAAGTAACATGGTTTTACAGTGACAGTTTCACCATAAAAAAACATGTTTCTTACACTTCAGACACCATTAAAAATTAATAAAATCTAAAGACATATTTTAACAAACAAAAACATTAAAAAATAAAATAAAATTAAAGAAAATTTAAAATGAAGAAAAAAATATAACAACTGATTCATGATATTAATAAAAACTGTTTAAGTGTCTCAATGATAATGAAAAATAAATACTAATTCAATATGACATTTTAAATTATTATATTGTACAGAATAGCAGCTTTATCATTACAGAAGTGTAAAATACAAATTTAAATACATTAAATATCCTGTTTAAATATCCCTGTTTCTTAGGGAACTTGCTGTTAACACGTTTTTAACATGGTATTTTTAGTGTTTTATCATTCAAATTCTGAACATGTTTTACACCATAGAGACCATCAAGATCTTCTGTATCATAACGATTATATTTTCTCTTTCAGTTGCACCCAATATCTCCATCTCTTGCAGTCGAAGCAGTGTAACGGAGTGTGTGTGTGAGGCTCATGGGAATCCCTGTCCTACACTAGAGTGGCGTCTGTCTGGACGTGTGATCACTAACTCTACAGAAACCTCCATCAGTGAGGAGACGTTAGGAAGCACAGGAGTGAAGAGCGTCCTGAACATCCATCAGTCCCTCACAGACACGGACGTCCTGCAGTGTTTCAGCACAAACAAATACAGCAGCACCAGCCAACAGTTTCGGTTCATCCCACTGCCACAAGACACACGTGAGGAACACAACAACATCTTCATCTGATCAACAAGAAAGATCAAATGATATCTGTATTTTACTGAAAAAATCATTGAGAAAATAAATTATTAATGACACTTTTAAAAGTTCAATATGTAATAATGCCAATGTCACATCTGAGATGTCCTGAACTATGAAAGTCCAACCTCTGAGCAACGAAACACTGTTTTGCAGGTTTCCATCATCAGTCGGTGCTGCTCGGAGCTGCTGTCGGAGCCTCAGTGATGATGATCGCGTGCTTCGTGATGCTCTGCTATGAACGGTGGGAACAAACATGATAAACACAAAACTGGTGTAATATATCATTAGATAAAGCTAAAGAACACACACACACACACACACACACATACATATATTCAACTATTATTGGAAATTATTTCAAAAGTATAAAGCATAAAACAGGGTCATTAACTTTTTTTGGTACTTAAACATAAATAAAATTAATTATAAAGCACATAAATGTCAACTGAAATAAAAAAATGAATGAATTAAATGTAAATGAATTAAAAAAAAATTATATACAATTAATAAAGATTACAAAAACACACAACACAATTATTAAATATATATTAATATTATATTAAAAATATTTTTACTTTACACTTAATATCGAATCAGTGTTATTTGATTTAGATCAAGTTTCAAGTTTGTTTTTTATTTATATAGCACATTTAAAAACAGCAAGCACGGCTGACCAAAGTGCTGAACAAAGAAAGATAGAACACATGACAACCCACAGATTCATACCATAAAACTCACAATACATTAAAAGAAAAAAAAAAAGGTTTTAAAAGATGATTTAAAAACATTTAAAGACCGCCGATCTGATAATAGGCTGGAATTCTGTTCCACAGCTTAGGGCCAGCAACCGCAAAAGCTTTATCCCCTTTAACCGTGATCTGGGGACAGAGAGAAGTCTTTTATCACCAGATCTCAGATTTCGTGAAGGATTTTATGGATAATGTTGATCAGATAGATAGCTCGGTGCCAGATTATTTATAGATTTAAAAACATAGAGAATTTTAAACTGAATTCTAAGTTGCACAGGTAACCAATGCAACGATTTCAAAATTGGAGTAACATGATCAAATGTATGTTGTCCTTTGAGGAATTTATCAGCAGCGTTTTGTACTAATTGGAGATGAGTGATGGAAGATTTAGAAATGCCAAGATAAAGAGAGTTACAGTAGTTCAAGCGTGATGTAATGAGCACATGGAGAGCAATCTCTAAAGTTTCAATTAAATATTTAATTTTGGCGAGGAGGCGTAACTGAAGAAAACAAGAACTAATAACACTTTTTTTATTTGTTTATCAAATTTGAGACTCTGATCCTAGAAAAGACGTAGGTTCTTAATTCAGGAAGAAGTAAAAGGAGCAAGGTAGTTCAGATCGATACTTCTGCTCCCTGAATTTTAACTTGGGCCAAAGACTATATCATCGGTTTTTAAATCATTCAGAAATAAAATAATTTGAGAGAACCAAGTTTTCACTTCATCCAGACATGCAAAAAGAGATTTTAGAGCAGCATGTTCATTTCTTTTCAAAAGTAGATACATTTGGGTATCATCTGCATAGCAGTGAAATTATACACCATGCTTTCTGAAAATAGAGCCCAAAGGAAGTAAATACAAAGAAAAAGAATGGGTGTGAGAATAGAACCCTGTGGCACTCCACAGGAAAGTTTAGCAGGCAACGAAGAAAAATTACCTAATCTGACAGAGAAACTTCTATTTGTTCAATATGATTTGAACCAGCTGAGAACAGTTCCCTGGATGCCCACAAAATATTCTAGTCAAGATAAAAGAGTTTTATGAGCAACTGTATCAAAAGCTGAGGTTAAGTCTAACAGAATTAGGATAACAGAGTCAGAGTCAGTTAAGGACCTTTAATCAAGCAGACTCTTTGCTATGCAGATGCTTAAAGCCAGACTGGAAAGATTAAAAAATAGACTTAGATACTGAGTTTTATCAATATTTTTAATCACGTTTCCATTTTTTATGTCAGTTTTAATTATTTTAGTACATCAGTTTAAACTAAGTCAAATTGTTTACTCAGAAACCTGCTGAAATAAAACATAGAGTTAACAAAACATTTTTTTATGGTTTTGGTTGTAGTTTTAGTTAAATATGATAATCCTGGTTTACACATTGCTCTGATGAGACTTCACCTGCTTTCAGTTTCATCACAAGGAGGATTTATAAATCTCATTTACATTTTATACAAGCATCAATTTTTCAAAGATCTGAAAACATGTTTTTCAGAAGAAGGAGAGAGAAACCCTCAGAAACTAGAGAAGACGACACATCTGGATTCATTCTGACTCAAACAGTGAGTTATTCATTCTCAGAGACATTACAGACAGTCGTTCAGCAGATCTTCACTCATTTTGCCGTTTCTTCTCCATCAGGCCGTTTCTCTGGATAATGACAGTGAGTCTGTTTACACCAATAAAGGCATGCTGTCATCCACCGCACCGAGTGCACCTGAATCTCTTCATTATTCCTCCATCGACTTCACAAACGCTGACCCGCCGTCAGGAGAGATCATGGGCCTTGCCTCGCTGACCAGTGAATACGCTGAGGTCCGACACTGTCCTGCAGGAGACACAGACACAGAGAACAACGCCTCAACATCTGAGACAGAGCCCAAAAAACCAGACATGACAGCAAAGATCACAGACACGTCCTCACCGGCATCAGAAGACGTGATTTATGAAAACACGAGCCATCGCTACAGACAGAAGGAAGAGCTGGTCAGCGCAGATGATGCTGAAAAACAAGACTGAACCAAAACCTTTGAATCTTTGAGCAACAATTTAAGAGATCCTTCATCCAAAAATAACAATTACAAACCTACAGAACTTTCTTTCATCTGTGGAACATTAAAGAAGATATTTAAGTGTTTATTCTCACCGTTTTAACAGGATAGATCGCCCAAAAAGACAAATTTGCTGTTAATGTACTCGCCCTTAGGACATTAACAATCAACAGTCAAGAAGGTTTTTTTTTATCTGAAACCGTGGTTCTTGGTGATTCATAAAATGCCAATCAGCAGCTACAGTCATTCATCACTATTTCTATATCTATGAAAAGGCCAAAAAAAAAAAAAAAAAACAAACACATACAGGCAACACAAAATGAAAACCTGTGGTTTCTGATGATACTTTGAATTCTTATGAAGCGAAACGATTGGAACAAGAAGTAGAACATTATTCACAACAGTATCACCTGTAATCCAGTCCTGCATGGTTTATTTTTTATATGAATTTTATTATACACCAATGTCTTTTATTTCTTATTCAAATATATTTGTTTTTATAAAAAAAGTTCATTAAATTTTTAATTATAAATTTAGTTTTAAGAGGTGTGCTTTAGCTTCATCAAAATGTATCTGAAAAAGGAATAGCCTACAATCTCTAATAATAATAATAATAAAAATAATGGTAAAAATAATTGAATGAATTGTTTGATTAAATGACTTACAGATTGTGTCACAGCCAATTCCACTCCCAGAGTTATCAGGATTCCTTCGAAAAACTCTCTGCATCTTTAATAGACAACACATGAGGGGAAGAAGAGAAATCTGGGATAAAATTCACAGATTTTAATGTTTGTGAATGACATTGTGCCTGTATAGTTCTTTATAGTAAAGTAATACACATAATGCATATAAATCTCACAAATAAACATTTGACAACCTCACAAATAAATATATGGTCTTTTAAATTTCAAACTGAAAAAAAAAATTGAGGAAACATTTTTAAGATAAAAAATTTGAAACATTTTTACCCAATTAAGTATTTAAGTTAACTCTATTTTATACATTTTATTTGATAAATATTATTTTTCTGAAGAATGCATTTTACTTTTTTAAATTTTATTTAGTTTTTTATATCTATCATTAAACTTTACGAGCAACATTATATAAAAACAGTCAATAAAGAGCAAAAAACACTTTTACAAAAGAGGAGTTTTGGACATTCAGTATTTATGAATAAAATATTTGTCATTCAGAAATATAAATCTTACACAATTGTAGATATTTGGGATTTATGAGTAATTCATTTGATATTAAGAACTGTAAACTTTATAAAATTATGGACATTTACAAATAAAGTTCCAGTTACAACAAAAATGTTGTTATTAAAATCACTATTTCTATATCTCAGCACATAAAATACCAGTCTGGTGTCCTCTGGTGGTGAGTGTTTCTTGTTGTAATCACAGGAACTGATGTGCAGTTTCCATCTGCTCCACTAGAGACAGAAGAGACTTCACTTTCAGATCATTGACAACATGAAAACACTTTCAGTTTCAGTTCAGATATTACAGATGACAGCTCTGTCACAGACTCTTCATATTACAAAATTATTTATTGCCTTTATGCTGAATCTGTCAAATCACTAAATGTAAATGTTTACAGCATCACACTTACTGTACAGGAATAATTCAATACTGTAGAAGTGAGCAGCTGGTATTGCTGACTTTAGACACAGACACCTTACAAACAGACAGCAGTGTTCTGCTGAAATCTCTCCTGCTTTCAGCTTCTGTCAGTATCTTGGGAAAGAAAACCTTCCTTATTTGAAGTAAACTGATAAACTGAATTCAGAATATGAGAAATATTACCACAACACAATGTTGATATTCAGTATAATATCTCAAAGTAGTAAGAAATGCAAAAGAAGAAAGCATGTTTCCTGCACATACAGGTGCTGGTCATTTAATTCGAATATCATCAAAAGGTTTATTTATTTGACTAATTCCATTCAAAAAGTGAAACTTGTATATTTTATTCATTTATTACATGCAGACTGATATATTTCAAAAGTTTATTTCTTTTAATTTTGATGATTATAACTGACAACTAAGGAAAATCCCAAATTCTGTATCTCAGAAAATTAGAATATTGTGAAAAGGTTCAATATTGAAGACACCTTAGCTCAAAACACCTGCAAAGACTTTAAATGGTCTCTCAGTCTAGTTCTGTAGGCTACACAATCATGGGGAAGACTGCTGAATTGACAGTTGTCCAAAAGATGACCATTGACACCTTGCACAAGGAGGGCAAGACAAAAAAGGTAATTGCAAAAGAGGCTGGCTGTTCACAGAGCTCTGTGTCCAAACACATTAATAGAGAGGCGAAGGGAAGGAAAAGATGTGGTAGAAAAAAATGGAACAAGAAATAGGGATAACTGCACCCTGGAGAGGATTATTAAACAAAACCCATTCAAAAATGTGGGGGAGATTCACAAAGAGTGGACTGCAGCTGGAGTCAGTGCTTCAAGAACTACTACACACAGACGTATGTAAGACATGGGTTTCAGCTGTCGCAGTCCTTGTGTCAAGCCACTCTTGAACAACAGACAGCGTCAGAAGCATCTCGCCTGGGCTAAAGAGAAAAAGGACTGTACTGCTGCTGAGTGGTCCAAAGTTATGTTCTCTGATTAAAGTAAATTTTGCATTTCCTTTGGAAATCAGGGTCCCAGAGTCTGGAGGAAGAGGCCCACAATCCACATTTCTTGAGGTCCAGTGTAAAGTTTCCACTGTCAGTAATGGTTTGGGTTGCCATGTCATCTGCTGGTGTTGGTCCACTGTGTTTTCTGAGTTCCAAGGTCAACGCAGGCGTATACCAGGAAGTTTTAGAGCACTTCACGCTTCCTGCTGCTGACCAACTTTATGGAGATGCAGATTACATTTTGCAATAGGACTTGGCACCTGCACACAGTGCCAAAGCTACCAGTACATTGTTTAGGGACCATGGTATCCCTGTACTTATTTTGCCAGCAAACTCTCCTGACCTTAACCCCATAGAAAATCTATGGGGTATTGTGAAGAGGAAGATGCGATATGCCAGACCCAACAATGGAGAAGTCAATCATTAAATATTAAAATAAATAAACATTTGAAATATATCAGTCTGTGTGCAATGAATGAATATAATATACAAGTTTCACTTTTTAAATGGAATTAGTGAAATAAATCAACTTTTTGATGATATTCTAATTATATGTCCAGTACCTGTAGTGTTCTTGGATTTCATTATAATGTGATTCAACATGTACAGTATGACTGAATAAGGATAATTATTATGAACATGAACACTGGATCTCACATGATTAGTTTCCATAAGATATAAAGAAATGTGTTGAATATTAAGCTTCAGACTGATTTGCATATTTCTCAGCCTGGCTACTGTTACTGAGTTCTGTCTAAAGGAGAAGTGGTGAATCTCTAATATGAGCTAAATTGTGTCGTTTTCACACACAGTTCTCCCTCCGTTCAGTGTAGAAGCGTCAGCTTGAGCTCTGTCTTCAACTCTCTTCTCTGGTAAGACACTTACACACAACACACTCAAACTCACACTTACTCCTGTAGCTTTCAGATTCTGAAACGTTAAGGTTTAAAACATGTTCAAGATAAGAATTACCTGTTTTTAAAATTGGTCTGTATTGTCGAAAATATCTAGAAATAGAAAATCTAAAACTTCATTCTAGAAATAATGAAATTATACCAACAAAAGAGCGATAACTTCATACTCAGTAAAGTATTTTTTCATGCTATCAATCAACAATGTCCCTCACACACCTGTAGATGATCGATAAGTGCATAGGATAAACAATATAAAACAGCTCCAACATTTCTGCTTTTTTCATTCTATAAAATGTCTTCATTTGTTGTTTCTTCTGCTGTAAGGTGAATGTAAATGATGGAAACATTGGTGACGTTCCTCCTCACTGGATCTCTGATACAAGGTCTCATTCTTAGATTATTCCTCTGTTTAACAAGATTAATTATTATTATGAAAGCACTTTCATGTGACCTTCATGAGATAAAGAGCAATAAGTTCTGCAGAAGTGTGTTCTGCTTGTATCCTCTGATCGTTTACTTCCTTCAATCTGTTTGTCTTTGTTTTAGGTGTTTTGTGTGGCGCTAAAATCAATCTGCCGAATAAAGTAGAAGCTCTGAAAGGATCCTGTGTTTTCATCCCCTGCACATTTGATATTGAACAACAATATGAAAAAGATCTCACTGACAGTGCAAAGAGAATGTGGGTTAAAGTTGGAAGAAGTAAAGCTGTGTTTGACTCCAGGAGCCCCAACACTGGACGGTTAAAAGGAGAAATATTTGGCACTGCTACACAGAAAAACTGCACCACACGCTTCGATAATGTTGATCAGAGTCATGATGGGTCATATTACTTCAGAATCGAAACCAGTGGTGAACTGAAACATAGCTACACAGGACTAAACTCTCAAGTTGAAATTGTCGTCTTAGGTGAGTGTCATATTGTTCATGCTGCTTCTATAGTGTGACTGGACATGAAAAAAAGAAATCTACTACTGTACAATATATACATTCCTCTCTGGATATGATAATCAATATTAACTTGTAATATCTCTGTCTGTGTTTCAGGATCTCCACCCAAACCTACACTGAGCATCTTTCCGGATCAACAGGAGATGAAGAAGATGGAGGAGATGATTGAGGGAAGTTCAGTGAGTCTGCGCTGCTCTACTAAGATCTTCTGTCCGTCTCGTCCACCATCTCTCACATGGAGCTCGTCTCTCATCGAGAGCGTCACAGGACGACAGTATCAGAGCCAAACTGAGCTCATCTCTGATCTGAACTTCACTGTTTCTCACCGTCATCACAGAGTCACTTTCACCTGCACTGCAACACACCAGATACAGAAGCAGATCACAACACAGCGCTCCCGTCTGCTACACGTTCAGTGTAAGACAGGAATTATTTCAATCTGTGCTGAATGATCATCTATAATTAGTGCTGTAAATCATAAAGTAATCGTCTGAATGATTTCTCCTCCACTAGATGCTCCTAAAAACACATCTGTGAGGATAAATCCAGCTGGTTTAGTTCTGGAGGGCCGTTCAGTGACTCTGATCTGCAGCAGTGATGCAAACCCAGCAGTGAACTACACCTGGTACAGAGACACTGAGAGACCTCTGAATCCAGTTCAGACCGGACCAAACCTGACCATCAACAACCCCGACCCGACACACAGCAGACGATACTACTGTACAGCTGAGAACAAACACGGCACACAGAACTCATCAGTGCTGCTGGACGTCCAGTGTGAGTGTTATGAGTACTGTAGGGGTGTGGCCTAATGATTCACTCGATTTCTCGATGCATCGATGCAAACCCTGATGATGCATTGATCTTGAAACATGATTTTTGAAATTGTGAATAGTCGATTTTGGACATTAATGGATTTAAAACGCTGAGAATCAAGTCAATTTCGATTTCAATAGCCATTCAATGCTTTCAAAATATATACACATTAAAATTACTACAAGCACAAATTAAAGGAAATGTTGAACAGTGTTCGTGCCTTGCACCTCCTCTTCACGTGCTGCACTATTTACCACCTGTGACTGTCACAGGATTGAGCTCACGCTCAGTTCATCTCACTGACACATTTTTTGAGCAGCTGATGTGTGATCTCACTTTAGTATAGAGCTCGGGCGTAGACGTTATGGAATGGTGCATTGTGGGTAACGGCGGCCATTTTAGATGCATCGCAAAGCAGGTTTGTAATAAGATAATAGCCGTTCTCCAGAAAAAGTTATAGAACGTGACAAAAAAAGTTGCCTATACCTATACGGACAAACTTAATAATGAAGCCAAACAACGCTTCTTAAAAAAAAAAAAAAAAAGAGCTTGTAATCGATCCCTATGAACACATGAAAGTTTACCAAGCCTCATTTTCCCTGATAATTTCTCCTACCGGGTCTGTGGAGTGAGCGCTTACACCTCCGATCAATTAAAAAATTTAAAATCACTGGAGGCTCACCTGCAGATCACAAATGGATCTGCAAATTAAACGTGGAGAAAACAATCGTTCTCACTAAGGAAATAGTGGTGACACACACACTTATCAGATTCTGCGAGCTATGAAGCTTGTCTATGCGGGTTTGTTACACTTCAGGAGTAATTACTCACCTATCATACTTGCAAAAATCCACTGTTTTCATCCGGTAGTTCTGTAATCCGGTATAATATTGACGAACATTCACCTCAGACACAACCCACCATTCACCAAAACAAGACGCTTAACTTCCTATTTTGAAGTTCATTCCAGTTTTTTTTTTTTTTTTTTTTAAACAAGTTCTTCAAATTTGTTAAATACAGTCAGCACAAAAATATCCAAAAGCGATCAGAGACCATACACAACATGTCTCACCATAACTATGTATTATAATATTATCGAATGTGATGGTTTCCCTCCGTACAACGGCGACCCAAGCCATCTGACGCCTCTTGGTGATTTCAGACACCTTGTGTTTTTTTTCCAAGTAGGAAAATGTTGAAAACGAATATGATTGACGAGGCGTTTGCCCTGTCGATCATGAAACCGATTACAGCAGTTCACAATACAGCAATACTGAACCATTTTCCAAAAAATAATCAAAATTAATGACCAAATGACCAACGTTACCTAATGCCTACTATACAGTACATCTACTTCTGTACCGCGATTCCCACAATGCATTGCGACGTGACGCAACGATCCCGACCTCTATTCGTGGCCAGTAATGCTAAAGTGAAGCAGTTTTACTTTTCTGTAGTTATTTAATGGCTCTCAGTCACACCGACGACATGAGCAGTCCAACGCTGTGCATTTACTGTATAAACAGAGCAAAAATGTAAGTGTTTAAAGCATACACACAATTCCATTGAATGATAAATGTATTTTAACAATTTTGTTAAACTGAATGTACAAAGGGAAGTTAAAAACAACATGCACAGCATTAAAAACAACATGTACCCCCTGTACCTCAGAGAGCTATCACGGAATATAATTGCAACAATATAAGATTTTTAACACAAATAAAGTGGTTGTACTGTTAATATAGATTTTATTTAACGTACAATTTTATTAAATAGTTTAAAATAACACATATTTTGTTGTATTTAGGAAAAAAGTTGTCTCCCCCAAATTCATGTCTGTGGTGTTACAACAATAGATGTTGCCCCTATAGTAAAAGGGCGAGTTCTATTTGAACTACTTCCTGTGTGTAAAGGTCATTGCAGGTGCTGGTTGATCTGAGAGCTGCATGGGGAGTTCATTCTTTTTTATTAATTTTCTTAAAGTTAACTCAACTTCTGACTATTTCATGTGTCACACTTTATTATTGTCTGTGGTGTTTTGTTGATAACTTGCAGATGTGACATATTTCAATCCAAATTTTGATAATTACATACTTATTAATATTTCCAAAATTGTATTAAGTTACTATAGATTCTGTGTTGTTACCAGGAAAGACAGAACATAAAATCCATTGCTATTCCAAGATACTTATACAACTTATAAGTATCTTGGAATTGTTATTGATGATTGCCTGTCATTTAAGCCTCATGTTCACGGTCTAGTGAGAAAGTTGAGGCTAAAATTGGGTTTTTACTTTCGAAATAAGCTGTGTTTTTCTTTTAATGTTAAAAAACGGTTAGTGGCATCCACTTTTTTATCTGTGCTGGACTATGGTGATATATTATATATGCATTCATCTGCTTAATGCCTTCAAATGATTGACGCAGCCTATCATGCATCACTGAAATTTATTACTAATTGTAAAGCTCGCAGCCACCACTGTGAGCTGTACTCTCGTGTAGGGTGGTGTGCTCTGGCCACACGGAGGCTTTGTCATTGGTACATATTCATATATAAGGCTATTCTTGGTGTGCTTCCATCCTATTTATGTTCACTTCTTATGAAAAAAGTGCTGGTCATTACTCTCTCCGTTCTCAGGCTGTTGTCTTGTTTTCTGTCCCACATGTCAGTACTGAGCTGGGTAAAAAGGCCTTTGTTTATTCTGCTCCCTTTACATGGAATTTGCTGCAGAACAACTTAAAACTTAGTAAATTGATTCCTTTGAGTGTTTTTAAGTTAAAAATGAGATGTTTTGAGTTGGACTCCCTCACATGTCAATGTTTTTAATTGAGATTTCATTGTAAGAGCATAATTGGCTTTCAAACGGTTTCTATTAATTTATTTGTTTTTATTTTCATGTTTTTTTTGTGTGTCTTTGTACGTATGTAATGATGTGATGTAATTCAGCTGCCTATCTCGGCCAGGTCTCCCTTGCAAAAGAGATTTTTAATCTCAATGGGCTTCTCCTGGTTAAATAAAGGCTAAAAAAAAAAAAAAAAATTGCACTTAGTGTAATTAGCTTCTATCGCTATTTACACTTAGTGCACTTAGTGCTGCCCTTAAATAATCCTTTGAATGCACTTAAAGAATGCAGAATCAAATTATTAATTGAATAGAACTGAATCGTGAACTGAATTGAATTGAATCGTTCTGAATTTGCAAAAATCATTCTTGAATCAAACTGAAAACCTATGAATCGTATCGTTTCACTGTGTACCCAAAGATTCACAGCCCTCTTTACTCATACAAATATTCAAAATATTTAAAGTTACTTGTTTTGCTCAGTGTAGCATTACCAACCTTTATACTGCACATAATAGATCTAAAATATGACTATATATTGTGCCTGCCTACATTTTTTTTATTCTTTTAGATGCTCCTAAAAGCACATCTGTGAGGATAAATCCAGCTGGTTTAGTTCTGGAGGGTCGTTCAGTGACTCTGATCTGCAGCAGTGATGCAAACCCAGCAGTGAACTACACCTGGTACAGAGACACTGAGAGACCTCTGAATCCAGTTCAGACCGGACCAAACCTGGCCATCAACAACCCCGACCCGACACACAGCAGACGATACTACTGTACAGCTGAGAACAAACACGGCACACAGAACTCATCAGTGCTGCTGGACGTCCAGTGTGAGTGTTTCAAGTAGGGGTATAAACTAACGATTCACTCATTGTCTCGATGCATTGAAACATCTTGAAACATGATTTTTGAATCGTGAATAGTCGATTTCCAACATTTATTGATTTAAAATGTAAACCCATTAAAATTACTACACTCATACAAGACTTTGAAAAGTGTTTGTGCCTTGCACCTCCTCTTCACGTGCTGCACTATTTACCACCTGTGACTGTCACAGGATTGAGCTCACGCTCAGTTCATCTCACTGACACATTTTTTGAGCAGCTGATGTGTGATCTCACTTTAGTTCTCGTGGGAAGTAATGCTAAAGTGAAGTTTTACTTTTCTGTAGTTTGTCAATGGTTCACGGTTACACCGACGACATGAGCAGTCCAACGCTGTGCATTTATTGAATAAACAGAGCCAAAATGTAAGTGTCTAAAGCACAGTTCCATTAAATTATAATTATGTTTTAACAATGTTGTTACACCGAATGTACAAAGGAAACTGTTAAAATAACCACAGCATTGAAAACAACCTTGAAATAAGAGCTTGTAGTTTATCTGACAATAAGATGAATGAAAGTAGTGTTTCTTCATTTATGATGGCAAGTGGTTTCCCTCTACTTTACAACAGTTTAAATAATAATAAAAAAAACTAAAAAAAACAACAACTTTAAATTAGAGATGCACCGATACCAGAACTCAGAGTTAAACTGTGTCAGAACAAATTTAGCTTGATAATGTTGGTATGTAAGGTAAGTCAGACACCTGTTAGTATGACAGTTTGTACACAACTATCAATACTTAGTCAGGCAACCTTAAGCTTGAATGATTTCCTGTAGTCTCCTGGGCATGCTGTCATCCAGGTTCATACATACAAAACAAATTATTTTCCTCAGACTTGGTCTGAATAGTTTTTGGTCCCAAATTTGTATCTGTCTACTGTATGAAAATGTATAATTTGTCACAGTTTACTTTATTTTGCTATCCTCACTTATATAAATGAACTATAGTGTCCTGTACCCACTAGTAAAAAAAAAATATCAGAAATTATATCTGGTCTCTGATTTGACTTTACATCTTTAATTTATTTTCACACTTAATTATTCACATTAAAATGTATTTTACAAGTTTTTGTTACATTCTATGTTCATATTTTTGCTCTATGGGTCATCATCTTTAATTTAATAGCATTAGAGCTCCTCCATTACAGTGGCGTAAGGCTAATTTATACTTCTGTGTCAAACCTACAGCGTAGACGCAGAAGGTTAAATCAGCCTTTAGCACTGTAACCACGCACTTTGCTTTAATAATGCAGGGAACCACTCGTTTTAAATCTCCTAACTGTGATATTTTCACAAATAGAAGTCGTGTTTTTTACTTTATTTTATTATTATTTTTTTCTGAAACATGCTTCGATTTATATTCGAAAGCCACTCAAATAATACAGAAACACTCAAGCAAGCAAAACGTGCATGTATTTGTACTGGTTCAGAATGAGAAGGACAGTAACAGCCCTGCAAATTTCATACTGGGGAGCATTTCCCAAAACCATAGTTGCTAACTAAGTTAGCAACTTTGTTGGTTGCAATACAATTTCCCATTGCCAACCAACTAAGTTGCTAACAGGCTAGAAACTATGCTTTTTGGAAACGCACCCCTGGCTGACAGTTTCACTTTCGCCAGAAAGTCGTGAAGCCTACACCTAAGGTTGAAATAAATCATGTTTATAGTGAATGCTCCTATAAAAGGTCATATTTTTACTACTTAGTTTTAATCCAAATGATGCGTGTGCTAAGTGAGTGAAAATCAAAGATCACACAAGTTAAATACCAACTATATAGTAACGTTTGTAGGCAATCTTTAAGTTGGCCTGAAAAAGCCTAGCAAGAAAGTTTGAAGCAGTTTTAAAAACTTAAAGTTTAATGATTTTCAATTTTAACTAATTTGAAGCAGTTTTGAAAGATTTGAAGGCAACACAATCTACATGAAAAAATATATAGATAAATAAACAGTTAAATAGATAAGAAATAGGAAACTAGCATGCTGCTAGCATGATAAGCAAGTGACTAGAATGTTGCTAGCATGATTACCAAGTGACTAATATGTCGCTATCATGTTGTTAAACTGATTAACAAGTGACTGGCATGTTTACTAGCATGATCAGCAAGTGACTAGCATGTTGCTAGCATGACTAGCAAGTGACTAGAATGTTGTTACCATGAGTAACAAAGTTACTAATATGTCACTAGCATGTTTCCAGCATGATTAGCAAGTGAGAAGCATGTTGCTAGCATGTTTCCTGCATGATTAGCAGGTGACAAGCATGTTGATTGATCCAAGATTAACAGGTGACTAACATTTTTGTTAGTCATTGCATGTTGCAACAACATGCAACAACATTGCATGTTGTTAGCACAATTAGCAAGTCACTAACTTGTCGTTAACAAGTTTCTAGCATGTTGCTAAAATTATTAGCAAGTGACTAGCATGTAGCTATTATGATTAGCAAGTGACTAGCATGTCACTAGCATGTTGTTAGCATATTTAGCAAGCTTACTTAGACTAGTCGAGTAGTTGAGTGATCGATTACTTCAACCACTATTCGGCGCTTTCAGAAACAATCGACTCGAGCATGCATAAACCATAATGCATGCAAAGTTTGCAAATACACATGAATTTTACTATTACAATATTGCATGTAGCTGTTCCTTTCTATGACTATCTATGTTGCATGTACAATTAAAATATTAAATTTAATAATTATGGGTGTTCCCGAAGCTGAATAATTTATTTGGAATGGCACGGATAATGGCTTCAAAAACAGACAAGGAATAATTCTGCCTGAAAATTCGGCTGAAGCTGGCACAGTCTGGTGTTTGCTAGATAACATTTGAGTCGGGATCAGTGCAATATTATAAACAGACCACTAAAGTCACGTAATAGAGTGTGAAGTGAATGAATGCAAACTTTATGAATGAAAAGAGCGCAAATCAAACACAGCATTGCTGTTACCTCTCTGTGCATCTCTCAGAAATCAGAGCTTGGCATGAGTAATATCACCTATAATAATACATCATGAATGCTCTATTATTTATATATAATTAAAAACGCAATTATTTAAACCATAGGCTATGATATGAAACAAATGAATGGAACAAGTACAGCGCACTCACCAATCAAACAGCCACGCTGTGCGTATCAGTCCCTCAAAAACCAAACCAGTTCTTTCTAAAGAGTAGGCTAATAATCAACTTAGATACAGATACATTTTCCACTTGGCCTACATGTTTGCATCTTTATTTTTTGCTAATTTGCCTGGCACACGCACATTTGTTTAACGAAGTTCACAAAAATACTCTCTTAAAGAGCTCTGTGTAATGAAAATGTGCGCATTGAATTAAATTACATTTATGCATTTAGCAGACGCTTTTATCCAAAGCGACCTACAGTGCATTCAGGCTATCAATTTTTACCTATAATGTGTTCCCGGGCAATCGAACCCTCAACCTTGCGCTAGCTTGCTTGCTAACGCAGTGCTCTACCAGTTGAGCTACAGGAACACAAACATCTTTCTGCTTGCATGATAAATATGTTTTTAGAAATTAATAATTATTTTAGTTTAACACAACATAGGCATACTTGTTCATTGATAACTATGAAAGTGATAACTATGAAAGTGATAACTATGACAGTCATAACGGTCTTATTAATAATTGTACGACGTTCTATCAGAATGCAGATATTAATAATTTTGTGATTGTTACAGATGCAAATACAGATACAAATACTGGGTGTTACATGAAAATGTAAAAATAAATGTCATAATTATAATGGTTTTACATATGTAATTGTTGCCTTGGGCTATGAATTAATAAGCATTTATTGATAAGAATTATTTAATGTCTTTTCATGATTAGCAAGTGACTAGCATGTTGTTTACATGTTTCTAGCATGTTGCTAGCATGATTATTAAGTTACTAGCATGTTGCTAGCAAGATTAGCAAATTACCATCATGTTTCTATGCTAATCCAGCTAAAACCAGTTGATTCAGTAAAAAGAAAAATAGCTAAAAACCAGCTAAGACCAGTGTGACCCACCAAAACAATGGCCAAAACCACTTTAAAACCAGCTTGGGAGACCAGCCAAAGCAACTAATCAGCTTAGGATGGTTTTAGCTATATTTTCAGTAGGGAGTTTTTAAGCTTTGGTATGGCAGTAATAAATACACCAGAGGTCTTATTGTGTAAAAGTTTTCACCCCCTCAATGAAAGTTTATATATTTTCAGGTGGTTTTGATAGTCTGGTTTACGAAACCGCAAGCCAAATCACTTAGAAAAGATAAAGCCACTAAAATGTTAGCCTATACATAATACATTTAAATCACTTTTTTAAAATCTTAACCTGGATAAATTTCTACATATGCCATGTCACGCCAACATCTTGGTCAAAAGTGTTTTTTCTTTCTTTCTTTCTCTAACCTATGGTTCTCTAAACATAAAGGCTGCTATGTAATTTGCCCCTTGACTCATACATACCACAGACTGTATAAAAACATGGACCTAGTGTCCGTGACGTCACCCGTAGATTGCCGAAGAGCGTTTTTTAAGCTCAAAGTTTGCAGCAAGTCTCCGGCGCGACTCTCCTGGACAATTGAAAATGGGCAAAAAGGCGGGAGCTGGTTACAGAAGCCACACCCACCTAGCTCTAAAGCTTTTGTACAAAATATTTTTATGAAGTTTCTTCTGCTTTTTTGCAATTTAAAATAATTATTTATTTATTTATTTATTTTAATATAATTTAAAATACAATTATTCCTTTGATCAAAGCTGTATTTTCAGCATCATTCCCCCCAGTCTTCAGTGTCACATGATCTTCAGAAATCATTCAAATATGCTGATTTATGATTGTTGTGCTTCATATTTTGGGACCTTGTGATACTTTTTTCAGGATTAATTGATAAATAAACAGTTAAATAGAACTGTGTTTTTTAAAATATAATGTTTTTGTTACAATATACACTCAGTATTCAAGTTTGGGGTCAGCACATTTCTTCTTTATTTTTTTAAGAAATTAATATTCAGCAAGAATGTTAAATGGATAAAAAGTGATAGTAAAGACTTATATGGTTAAAAAAATATTTTTAATAAATGCTCTTCTTCTAAACATTTTATTCATCAGAGAATCAAAGAAAAAGGTATCACAGGTTCCAAAGAAATATTAAGTAGCACAACAGTTTAAACAATGATAATAAATCAGCATGTTATGATTTCTGAAGGATCACAAAAGACTGGAGTAATGGCTGATAAAATTTCAGTTCTGCATCACAAAAATAAATTATATTTTAAAGTGAAATAAGACAGGAAACCAGTATTTTAAATTGCAATAATATTTAAGAATATTACTGTTTTTTCTGTATTTTACACACTGGATCGCCTAAATTACCCAGCGACAAGGGATTTAAAATTGCTGTTTTGAGTTTTTATCAGTTTGGCCACTTTTAAAAATTGGTATAACCTATAAACCTATAAATCATGAATCAAACGATTTGCCGTCTACCCAAAGATTTACAGACCTACGAGTCTTTGCTTAAATATTCAAAATATTTAAAGTCACTTGATTTGAAGTGTAGCATTACCAACCTTTATACTGCAGATAATGTATGTAAATTATGACTATATATTATGCCTGCCTAAATTTTTTTCTATTCATTTAGATGCTCCTAAAAACACATTGGTGAGGATAAATCCAGCTGGTTTAGTTCTGGAGGGTCGTTCAGTGACTCTGATCTGCAGCAGTGATGCAAACCCAGCAGTGAACTACACCTGGTACAGAGAGACAGGGTCTCAGTTTGAGCTCCTCCAGACTGGATATAATAACACCTACATTGTGACAAACCCTACACACGGTGCATGGTATGGCTGTAAAGCTCAAAACCAGCATGGCCTCTGCAATGCTACAATTCAGCTGGATGTTCAGTGTGAGTAAAAACACAGACCGTAAATTAATTTAATCTAATAAACTTATCTGATCCTTGATAACATAAATACAGTGAATATAGTGCAATTACTACTGTTAACTGCAGCAAAAATATAACAATGCTCTGGACAGCACTGAATGCAATGTGCACTGTTTAGAGTGAAAATAAACATAAATTGACATGAAAAAGTTGCAATTTTACCATAAAAGAAAATGTTATGATTTCTGAAGGATTACAAAAGACTGGAGTAATGTCTGATAAAAATGCAGCGCTGCGTCACAGAAATAAATGATATTATAAAGTATAATGACAGGAAACCAATATTAGAAATTGCAATAATATTTCACAATATTACAGTTTTTTTGTTTTTAAATACAGCCTTGATAACCATTAAGAGACTCCAGTTACAAAAATAAAAAATCTAACTGATCCAAAACTTTTGAACAGCAATGTATATATAAAAAGCTATATTAACTTGACGCCACTTGATGCACACACACACACACCACTCGCAAAAAAAATAAAAAAAATAAAATAAGGACCACAGAAACTTACACGCTGCCCCGTGACTTTTATTAATAAAATAACATACTGGATTGCTTAAATTACCCAGCAATGAGGGATTTAAAATTGCTGTTTTGAGTTTTTATCAGTTTAGTATGGAATTACATTTGTTTCAATAATAATGAACGAAACCTTATAAAACTGAACGTAACTTTTTCAGAAAATATAAAAAATATGCCATTAGAAATGAAGAAAAAGTCATTTCTCAGTCGCACAAATTAAACAGGCTCTTCAAATATAGTTCATTCTTTTTAATGTTTTTCAAAGATTTGTTTTCCCTAATCGTGGATTCTAAATTCATTGCCACAGTTTTTCGTTTGTTGTTTTGACACAAACCTCTCATGGGGGCGGGCTTAACAGTGATCTACTCTGATTGGATAGTGAGCTTTTGATGGACAGGTGCTCTCTGACCGGGAAGTACAGACGCCACCCAGTGGCGCGCATATTGGAAAGCTCTCGTGATTGTGATTTGTATTACTAAATATGTAAATAATATTTGACCTTTGTCTCAGTCTGTAAAGATGAGCTCTTGTCCTTCAAGGCAGCCTGAAGTAAGCTTGTGTTACTGAATGACAATAATAACCCGCAACAAACTGTAGCACACTGTAACATGAAAAACTTGTATTGATGTTATTGGTTACTTCAGTAACACAAGCTTACTTCAAGCTGCCTTGAAGGACAAGCGGAAGAGTATGGAGCCAGAAGAGTCTCAATAAAGATAAATGCACACACTACAGTCACATATGCACACACAGGATTCATAGATGCACACACATGATTCATAAATACACACACAAGATGCACAAATGCGCACAAAATTCACAGATGCACACACAAAATTTAAAAAGCACAGAAGATTCACAAATGCATACAAAATTCAGAAATGCACACAAAAATCAGAAATACACACACAATTCAGAAATGCAAACAACATTTACAAATGCACTCAAGATTCACAAATGCACAGAACAAGATTCAGAAATGTATTTCTGATACACACACATATATCTTGATTTACAAACTGCTTGCGGTCTGTGAACTTCACTGCATTTTTTTAAACAGGGAATGATCTGCAACCAATCAGATATCTCCCTTGTTTTAGCCAATCACAAGAATGCACCCCACGTGAGGGATTGTTTACTTATAAGCCAATCACATGAACGTGTTCACACAGCAATTGTATTAAATCTTATGAAAATACAGATGTTTAGATTACAATTTTTTATTATTTTTTTACAAAATATAAATTTAAAAATGTCTCAATACATATAGCCCAGTGACTGCAGAAAAAAAGTTAACCATGGATTCATAAATTTGCAATAGGCAATTATTTCATTTTATTGAAATATTTTAATGAAAGTAAAAAAAAAAATGTTTAAACCTTTTTGAATATTTAAATATATCTAAATATTCTTTTGGATGCAATATAGAAGTCACTTTAATTATAATATTCAGTCCCTACATGAAGAGAGAGTCAGTGGTCCGCTGCAAGAGGAAAGTGGCTCTCTGGCTGCGAAAAGTGGGTCTCCGGCTGTCGTTCGCTTAGGAAAGTGAGTTGATCGCTGTGTGAGGAAAGTGAATCGTTCGCTCAACTTCGCTGCTTGAGGAAAGTGAATCGTTCGCTGAGGAAAGTGAGTCGCTCGCTGGGTGAGGAAAGTGAGTCGTTCGCTGCGTGACTCGTGAGGAAAGTGAATCGTTAGCTGAGGGAAGTGAATCGTTCGCTGCGTGACTCGTGAGGAAAGTGAGTCGTTCGCTGCGTGACTCGTGAGGAAAGTGAGTCGTTCGCTGCGCAAAGTGGGTCGCTGGCTGCGTGAGGTAAGTGAGTCGTTCGCTGCGCAAAGTGGGTCGCTGGCTGCGCAAAGTGAGTCGCCGGCTGCGTGAGGTAAGTGAGTCGTTCGCTGATTGGCTTATAAGTAAACAATCCCCCACGTGGGGTGCATTCTTGTGATTGGCTAAAACAAGGGAGATATCTGATTGGTTGCAGATCATTCCCTGTTTAAAAAAAGGCATTTGTGTGTCGGGCCAAGTCAAGGGAGTCTCAAAATTCACACACAAATGCAGTGAAGTTCACAGACCGCAAGCAGTTTGTAAATCAAGATATATGTGTGTGCATCAGAAATACATTTCTGAATCTTGTCCTGTGCATTTGTGAATCTTGAGTGCATTTGTAAATGTTGTTTGCATTTCTAAATTGTGTGTGTATTTCTGAATTTTGTGTGCATTTCTGAATTTTGTATGCATTTGTGAATCTTCTGTGCTTTTTAAATTTTGTGTGTGCATTTGTGAATTTTGTGCGCATTTGTGTATCCTGTGTGTGTATTTATGAATTATGTGTGTGCATGTATGAATCCTATGTGTGCATATGTGACTGTAGTGTGTGCATTTATCTTTATTGAGACTCTTCTGGCTCCATAGAAGAGGAAGATGATGCCGCTCCGTGTCTCTGTCTCCTGAAAGCTCATCTTTACTGAGACGATCGAAGGTCAAATATTATTTATTTATTTAGTAACACAAGGCACGACGTATTGCATACAAATCATTGCTAGAGCTTTTTTTTCCCTTTTTCTATTTTTATTAATGCAGAGAACAAAAATCTTAGCTGTAGAGAAAGCAATATCTCTCAAGCAATGCAGGTTTTTTTGCAGCTGAATGTATAAATTAAACATAAGAGTCTTTATTTTCTCCCGACATCAGAGCCACTGAGGACATGGCTTTACTATTATATAAAAAAAAAAAAGTCATAATACTAAATACCTTGACATCCAGTGTGAGTAGTTTTTAATCGGATGGCCATCCAGTGAAAGTACATGGTGATCTGCTGGACGTCTAGTGTAAGTCTAAAATAGAGAGGTTTAAACATGCAGTCTTTCAACTCTTGAAATGTTAAATCACACATTATATAGGTGCATCTCAAAATATTTAAATATCATGGAAAAGTTCTTTATATATATATTTTTTGTAATTCATAAAAGCATACTTTCTTATATTCTAGATTCATTGCCCACAAACTGAAATATTTCAAGAGTTTTTTGTTTCAATTCTGATGGCTATAACTTACAGCTTAGAAAAATGTAACATTCAGTATCTCAAAAAATTTGAATATTTTCTCAAAGTTCAATCAAAAAAAGATTTACAAAACAGAAATCTTCAAGATCTCCAAAGCAGGTTTAATTATGCACTCAAAACTTGGTTGGTTCTCCTTTTGCACTAATTACTGCTTCAGTGCGGCGTGGCATGGAGGTGATCAGTCTGTGGCACTGCTGAGGTGTTATTGAAGCCCAGGTTGCTTTGATAGCAGCCTTCAGCTCCTCTGTATTGTTTGTCAGATGTTACTCATCTTCCTCTTCATAATACCCCATAGCTTCTCTGTGAGGTTCAGGTCAGGTGAGTTGGCTGGCCAATATCACAGTCATCAAACCACTTGGGAGTTGTGTTTATGTCAGCAGATGGAAACATAAAGTGCTCCAAATTCTCCTGGTAGATTAACTTTGGGCTTGATGAAACACAATGGACCAACCCCAGCAGACGTCACAGCTCCCCAAATCATCACTGACTTTGGAATCTGTGCCTCTCCAGTCGTCCTCCAGACTCCAGACGAAATGATAAATTTACTTTCATCTGAAAAAGAAAACTTTGGACCACTGAGCAACAGTCCAGTTCTTTTTCTCCTTTCCCCAGGTGAAATGCTTCTAATGTTTTTTCTGGTTCAGGAGTTTCTTGGTTCTAGGAATGTGACAGCTGTAGCCCTTTTCCTGAAGATGTCTGAGTGTGGTGATGCACCGACTCCGGCTTCAGTCCACTCCTTGTGAAGCTCTCCCAAGTTCTTGAATCTGGTTTTCCTGACAATCTTCACAAGGCTGTGGTCATCCCTGTTGCTTGTGCCCCTTTTCCTACCACACTTTTCCTTCCAGTCAACTTTCTATGAATATATTTTGATACAGCACTCTGTACAGCCAGCGCTTTCAGCAATGACCTCCTGTGGCTTACCCTCCTTGTGGAGGGTGTTGATGATCATCTTCTGTACAACTGTCAAGTCAGTAGTCTTTCCCATGATTGTGGTTGCATGTTCTGAACTAGCCCAAAAGGTACCCTGTATTTATCCTTCAAATTAATCAAACTAATTGAGCTCAAAATGGAATATTCTATTTTTTTGAGATACTGAATTTTTATTTTTCCTAAGCTATAAGTCGTAACCATCAGAATTAAAACAATAAAAACTCTTGAAATATTTCAGTTTGTGTGCATTGAATCTAGAATACAAAATTTACTTTTTTATTTAAATTACAAAAATAAAGATATATTCTATGATATTATAATTTTTTTAGATACACCTGTACATTGCACCTTTTTTCTTTTCAGATGCTCCAAAAAACACAATGTTGTCAGCGTTTCCCTCCAGCCCAGTGATAGAGGGCAATCCAGTGACTCTGATCTGCAGCAGTGATGCAAACCCAGCAGTGAACTACACCTGGTACAGAGAGACAGGGTCTCAGTTTGAGCTCCTCCAGACTGGATATAATCACACCTACATTGTGACAAACCCTACACACGGAGCATGGTATGGCTGTAAAGCTCAAAACCAGCATGGCCACTGCAATGCTACAATTCAGCTGGATGTTCAGTGTAAGTAAAAAAACAGACCGCAAATTAATTTAATCTAATAAACTTTATCTGATCCTTGATAACATAAATACAGTGAATATAGTGCAATTACTATTGTAACTGCAGCAAAAATATAACAATGCTCTGGACACAACTGAATGCAATGTGCACTGTTTAGAGTGAAAATAAACATAAATTGACATGAAAAAGTTGCAATTTTACCATAAAAGAAAATGTTATGATTTCTGAAGGATTACAAAAGACTGGAGTAATGTCTGATAAAAATGCAGCGCTGCGTCACAGAAATAAATGATATTATAAAGTATAATAAGACAGGAAACCAATATTAGAAATTGCAATAATATTTCACAATATTACAGTTTTTTTGTTTTTAAATACAGCCTTGATAACCATTAAGAGACTCCAGTTACAAAAATAAAAAAATCTAACTGATCCAAAACTTTTGAACAGCAATGTATATATAAAAAGCTATATTAACTTGACGCCACTTGATGCACACACACACACACACACACACACACACACACACCACTCGCAAAAAAAAAATAAAAAAATAAAATAAGGACCACAGAAACTTACACGCTGCCCCGTGACTTTTATTAATAAAATAACATACTGGATTGCTTAAATTACCCCGCAATGAGGGATTTAAAATCGCTGTTTTGAGTTTTTATCAGTTTAGTATGGAAATACATTTGTTTCAATAATAATGAACGAAACCTTATAAAACTGAACGTAACTTTTCAGAAAATATAAAAAATATGCCATTACAAAAGAAGAAGGAAAAAACGATGAAAACGAAAAAAATTAACTCAGTCGCACAAATTTAATAGGCTCTTCAAATATAGTTCATTCTTTGTTAATGTGTTTCAAAGATTTCTTTTCGCTAATTGTGGATTCTAAATTCATTGCCACAGATTTCGCTTACATTTCGCAGTTTTTCGTTTGTTGTTTTGACACAAACCTCTCATGGGGGCGGGCTTAACAGTGATCTACTCTGATTGGATAGTGAGCTTTTGATGGACAGGTGCTCTCTGACCGGGAAGTACAGACGCCACCCAGTGGTACGCATATTGGAAAGCTCTCGTGATTGTGATTTGTATTACTAAATATGTAAATAATATTTGACCTTTGTCTCAGTCTGTAAAGATGAGCTCTTGTCCTTCAAGGCAGCCTGAAGTAAGCTTGTGTTACTGAATGACAATAATAACCCGCAATAAACTGTAGCACACTGTAACATGAAAAACTTGTATTGATGTTATTGGTTACTTCAGTAACACAAGCTTACTTCAAGCTGCCTTGAAGGACAAGCGGAAGAGGAAGATGATGCCGCTCCGTGTCTCTGTCTCCTGAAAGCTCATCTTTACTGAGACGATCGAAGGTCAAATATTATTTATTTATTTAGTAACACAAGGCACGACGTATTGCATACAAATCATTGCTAGAGCTTTTTTTCCCCTTTTTCTATTTTTATTAATGCAGAGAACAAAAATCTTAGCTGTAGAGAAAGCAATATCTCTCAAGCAATGCAGGTTTTTTTGCAGCTGAATGTATAAATTAAACATAAGAGTCTTTATTTTCTCCTGACATCAGAGCCACTGAGGACATGGCTTTACTATTATTAAAAAAAAAAGTCATAATACTAAATACCTTGACATCCAGTGTGAGTAGTTTTTAATCGGATGGCCATCCAGTGAAAGTACATTGTGATCTGCTGGACGTCTAGTGTAAGTCTAAAATAGAGAGGTTTAAACATGCAGTCTTTCAACTCTTGAAATGTTAAATCACACATTATATAGGTGCATCTCAAAATATTTAAATATCATGGAAAAGTTCTTTATATATTTTTTGTAATTCATAAAAGCATACTTTCTTATATTCTAGATTCACTGCCCACAAACTGAAATATTTCAAGAGTTTTTTGTTTCAATTCTGATGGCTATAACTTACAGCTTAGAAAAATGTAACATTCAGTATCTCAAAAAATTTGAATATTTTCTCAAAGTTCAATCAAAAAAAGATTTACAAAACAGAAATCTTCAAGATCTCCAAAGCAGGTTTAATTATGCACTCAAAACTTGGTTGGTTCTCCTTTTGCACTAATTACTGCTTCAGTGCGGCGTGGCATGGAGGTGATCAGTCTGTGGCACTGCTGAGGTGTTATTGAAGCCCAGGTTGCTTTGATAGCAGCCTTCAGCTCCTCTGTATTGTTTGTCAGATGTTACTCATCTTCCTCTTCATAATACCCCATAGTTTCTCTGTGAGGTTCAGGTCAGGTGAGTTGGCTGGCCAATCAAGCACAGTAATATCACGGTCATCAAACCACTTGGGAGTTGTGTTTATGTCAGCAGATGGAAACATAAAGTGCTCCAAAATCTCCTGGTAGATTAACTTTGGGCTTGATGAAACACAATGGACCAACCCCAGCAGACGTCACAGCTCCCCAAATCATCACTGACTTCGGAATCTGTGCCTCTCCAGCCGTCCTCCAGACTCCAGACGAAATGATAAATTTACTTTCATCTGAAAAAGAAAACTTTGGACCACTGAGCAACAGTCCAGTTCTTTTTCTCCTTTCCCCAGGTGAAATGCTTCTAATGTTTTTTTCTGGTTCAGGAGTTTCTTGGTTCTAGGAATGTGACAGCTGTAGCTCTTTTCCTGAAGATGTCTGAGTGTGGTGATGCACTGACTCCGGCTTCAGTCCACTCCTTGTGAAGCTCTGCCAAGTTCTTGAATCTGGTTTTCCTGACAATCTTCACAAGGCTGTGGTCATCCCTGTTGCTTGTGCCCCTTTTCCTACCACACTTTTCCTTCCAGTCAACTTTCTATGAATATATTTTGATACAGCACTCTGTACAGCCAGCGCTTTCAGCAATGACCTCCTGTGGCTTTACCCTCCTTGTGGAGGGTGTTGATGATCATCTTCTGTACAACTGTCAAGTCAGTAGTCTTTCCCATGATTGTGGTTGCATGTTCTGAACTAGCCCAAAAGGTACCCTGTATTTATCCTCCAAATTAATCAAACTAATCGAGCTCAAAATGGAATATTCTATTTTTTTGAGATACTGAATTTTTATTTTTCCTAAGGTATAAGTCGTAACCATCAGAATTAAAACAATAAAAACTCTTGAAATATTTCAGTTTGTGTGCATTGAATCTAGAATTCAAAATTTACTTTTTTATTTAAATTTCAAAAATAAAGATATTTTCTATGATATTATAATATTTTTAGATACACCTATACATTGCACCTTTTTTCTTTTCAGATGCTCCAAAAAACACAATGTTGTCAGCGTTTCCCTCCAGCTCAGTGATAGAGGGCAATCCAGTGACTCTGATCTGCAGCAGTGATGCAAACCCAGCAGTGAACTACACCTGGTACAGAGAGACCGGGTCTCAGTTTGAGCTCCTCCAGACTGGATATAATCACACCTACATTGTGACAAACCCTACACACGGAGCATGGTATGGCTGTAAAGCTCAAAACCAGCATGGCCTCTGCAATGCTACAATTCAGCTGGATGTTCAGTGTAAGTAAAAACACAGACCGCAAATTAATTTAATCTAATAAACTTTATCTGATCCTTGATAACATAAATACAGTGAATATAGTGCAATTACTACTGTTAACTGCAGCAAAAACATAACAATGCTCTGGACAGCACTGAATGCAATGTGCACTGTTTAGAGTGAAAATAAACATAAATTGACATGAAAAAGTTGCAATTTTACCATAAAAGAAAATGTTATGATTTCTGAAGGATTACAAAAGACTGGAGTAATGTCTGATAAAAATGCAGCGCTGCGTCACAGAAATAAATGATATTATAAAGTATAATAAGACAGGAAACCAATATTAGAAATTGCAATAATATTTCACAATATTACAGTTTTTTTGTTTTTAAATACAGCCTTGATAACCATTAAGAGACTCCAGTTACAAAAATAAAAAATCTAACTGATCCAAAACTTTTGAACAGCAATGTATATATAAAAAGCTATATTAACTTGATGCCACTTGATGCACACACACACACCACTCAAACACAGCAAAAAAATAAAATAAAATAAAATAAGGACCACAGAAACTTACACGCTGCCCTGTGACTTTTATTAATAAAATAACATACTGGATTGCTTAAATTACCCAGCAATGAGGGATTTAAAATCGCTGTTTTGAGTTTTTATCAGTTTAGTATGGAATTACATTTGTTTCAATAATAATGAACGAAACCTTATAAAACTGAACGTAACTTTTTCAGAAAATATAAAAAATATGCCATTACAAAAGAAGAAAAAAAACTATGAAAACGAAAAAAATTAACTCAGTCGCACAAATTTAACAGGCTCTTCAAATATAGTTCATTCTTTGTTAATGTTTTTCAAAGATTTGTTTTCCCTAATCGTGGATTCTAAATTCATTGCCACAGTTTTTCGTTTGTTGTTTTGACACAAACCTCTCATGGGGGCGGGCTTAACAGTGATCTACTCTGATTGGATAGTGAGCTTTTGATGGACAGGTGCTCTCTGACCGGGAAGTACAGACGCCACCCAGTGGCGCGCATATTGGAAAGCTCTCGTGATTGTGATTTGTATTACTAAATATGTAAATAATATTTGACCTTCGATCATCTCAGTCTGTAAAGATGAGCTCTTGTCCTTCAAGGCAGCCTGAAGTAAGCTTGTGTTACTGAATGACAATAATAACCCGCAACAAACTGTAGCACACTGTAACTTGAAAAACTTGTATTGATGTTATTGGTTACTTCAGTAACACAAGCTTACTTCAAGCTGCCTTGAAGGACAAGCGGAAGAGGAAGATGATGCCGCTCCGTGTCTCTGTCTCCTGAAAGCTCATCTTTACTGAGACGATCGAAGGTCAAATATTATTTATTTATTTAGTAACACAAGGCACGACGTATTGCATACAAATCATTGCTAGAGCTTTTTTTTCCCTTTTTCTATTTTTATTAATGCAGAGAACAAAAATCTTAGCTGTAGAGAAAGCAATATCTCTCAAGCAATGCAGGTTTTTTTGCAGCTTAATGTATAAATTAAACATAAGAGTCTTTATTTTCTCCCGACATCAGAGCCACTGAGGACATGGCTTTACTATTATAAAAAAAAAAAAAGTCATAATACTAAATACCTTGACATCCAGTGTGAGTAGTTTTTAATCGGATGGCCATCCAGTGAAAGTACATGGTGATCTGCTGGACGTCTAGTGTAAGTCTAAAATAGAGAGGTTTAAACATGCAGTCTTTCAACTCTTGAAATGTTAAATCACACATTATATAGGTGCATCTCAAAATATTTAAATATCATGGAAAAGTTCTTTATATATTTTTTGTAATTCATAAAAGCATACTTTCTTATATTCTAGATTCACTGCCCACAAACTGAAATATTTCAAGAGTTTTTTGTTTCAATTCTGATGGCTATAACTTACAGCTTAGAAAAATGTAACATTCAGTATCTCAAAAAATTTGAATATTTTCTCAAAGTTCAATCAAAAAAAGATTTACAAAACAGAAATCTTCAAGATCTCCAAAGCAGGTTTAATTATGCACTCAAAACTTGGTTGGTTCTCCTTTTGCACTGATTACTGCTTCAGTGCGGCGTGGCATGGAGGTGATCAGTCTGTGGCACTGCTGAGGTGTTATTGAAGCCCAGGTTGCTTTGATAGCAGCCTTCAGCTCCTCTGTATTGTTTGTCAGATGTTACTCATCTTCCTCTTCATAATACCCCATAGTTTCTCTGTGAGGTTCAGGTCAGGTGAGTTGGCTGGCCAATCAAGCACAGTAATATCACGGTCATCAAACCACTTGGGAGTTGTGTTTATGTCAGCAGATGGAAACATAAAGTGCTCCAAAATCTCCTGGTAGATTAACTTTGGGCTTGATGAAACACAATGGACCAACCCCAGCAGACGTCACAGCTCCCCAAATCATCACTGACTTTGGAATCTGTGCCTCTCCAGTCGTCCTCCAGACTCCAGACGAAATGATAAATTTACTTTCATCTGAAAAAGAAAACTTTGAACCACTGAGCAACAGTCCAGTTCTTTTTCTCCTTTCCCCAGGTGAAATGCTTCTAATGTTTTTTTCTGGTTCAGGAGTTTCTTGGTTCTAGGAATGTGACAGCTGTAGCCCTTTTCCTGAAGATGTCTGAGTGTGGTGATGCACTGACTCCGGCTTCAGTCCACTCCTTGTGAAGCTCTGCCAAGTTCTTGAATCTGGTTTTCCTGACAATCTTCACAAGGCTGCTGTCATCCCTGTTGCTTGTGCCCCTTTTCCTACCACACTTTTCCTTCCAGTCAACTTTCTATGAATATATTTTGATACAGCACTCTGTACAGCCAGCGCTTTCAGCAATGACCTCCTGTGGCTTTACCCTCCTTGTGGAGGGTGTTGATGATCATCTTCTGTACAACTGTCAAGTCAGTAGTCTTTCCCATGATTGTGGTTGCATGTCCTGAACTAGCCCAAAAGGTACCCTGTATTTATCCTCCAAATTAATCAAACTAATCGAGCTCAAAATGGAATATTCTATTTTTTAGAGATACTGAATTTTTATTTTTCCTAAGCTATAAGTCGTAACCATCAGAATTAAAACAATAAAAACTCTTGAAATATTTCAGTTTGTGTGCATTGAATCTAGAATTCAAAATTTACTTTTTTATTTAAATTTCAAAAATAAAGATATTTTCTATGATATTATAATTTTTTTTGATACACCTATACATTGCACCTTTTTTCTTTTCAGATGCTCCAAAAAATACAATGTTGTCAGCGTTTCCCTCCAGCTCAGTGATAGAGGGCAATCCAGTGACTCTGATCTGCAGCAGTGATGCAAACCCAGCAGTGAACTACACCTGGTACAGAGAGACCGGGTCTCAGTTTGAGCTCCTCCAGACTGGATATAATCACACCTACATTGTGACAAACCCTACACACGGAGCATGGTATGGCTGTAAAGCTCAAAACCAGCATGGCCACTGCAATGCTACAATTCAGCTGGATGTTCAGTGTAAGTAAAAACACAGACTGCAAATTAATTTAATCTGATAAACTGTATCTAATCCTTGATAACATAAATACAGTGAATATAGTGCAATTACTATTGTAACTGCAGCAAAAACATAACAATGCTCTGGACACAACTGAATGCAATGTGCACTGTTTAGAGTGAAAATAAACATAAATTGACATGAAAAATTTGCAATTTTACCATAAAAGAAAATGTTATGATTTCTGAAGGATTACAAAAGACTGGAGTAATGTCTGATAAAAATGCAGCGCTGCGTCACAGAAATAAATGATATTATAAAGTATAATAAGACAGGAAACCAATATTAGAAATTGCAATAATATTTCACAATATTACAGTTTTTTTGTTTTTAAATACAGCCTTGATAACCATTAAGAGACTCCAGTTACAAAAATAAAAAATCTAACTGATCCAAAACTTTTGAACAGCAATGTATATATAAAAAGCTATATTAACTTGACGCCACTTGATGCACACACACACACACACACACACACCACTCGCAAAAAAAAAATAAAAAAATAAAATAAGGACCACAGAAACTTACACACTGCCCCGTGACTTTTAATAATAAAATAACATACTGGATTGCTTAAATTACCCCGCAATGAGGGATTTAAAATCGCTGTTTTGAGTTTTTATCAGTTTAGTATGGAATTACATTTGTTTCAATAATAATGAACGAAACCTTATAAAACTGAACGTTACATTTACAGAAAATATAAAAAATATGCCATTACAAATGAAGAAAAAAAAACTATGAAAACAAAAAAAATTAACTCAAAAATTCACTAAATTAAAGCCATGTCCTCAGTGTCTCTGATGTCGGGAGAAAATAAAGACTCTTATGTTTAATTTATACATTCACCTGCAAAAAAACCTGCATTGCTTGAGAGATATTACTTTCTCTACAGCTAAGATTTTTTTTTACAGCTTTTTTATTTAAATTACAAAAATAAAGATATTTTCCATGATATTATAATTTTTTTCAGATGCACCTGTACATTGCACCTTTTTTTTTTCAGATGCTCCAAAAAACACATCGTTGTCAGTGTTTCCCTCCAGCTCAGTGATAGAGGGCAATCCAGTGACTCTGATCTGCAGCAGTGATGCAAACCCAGCAGTGAACTACACCTGGTACAGAGACACTGAGAGACCTCTGAATCCAGTTCAGACCGGACCAAACCTGACCATCAACAACACCAACCCGACACACAGCGGACGATACTACTGTACAGCTGAGAACAAACACGGCACACAGAACTCATCAGTGCTGCTGGACGTCCAGTGTGAGTATTAAAGGAGACATCAGATGCAAAATTCATTGCATATAAATGTGTCTTAGCAGTGTGAGGAAACAACCACCCTACAATTATAAAAATTTATACAAAAAAGTTTTTTAAATCCCCAATAACAAACAGTCTTAATTATTTTGATTTTCTGAGCAGTATGACATCATAATGCTCAATCCCCGCCACAACGGCTGATAGACTCTCCCATATTCATATATCCGTCCTCATCCAGCTCTATGCTGTCCATCATTTTCTCCACACTCGAGCAGCTGTAGAGAAAGCAATATCTCAAGCAACGCAGGTTTTTTTGCAGCTGAATGTATAAATTAAACATAAGAGTCTTTATTTTCTCCCGACATCAGAGCCACTGAGGACATGGCTTTACTATTATTAAAAAAAATATATATATATAATAATGGCATTATACTAAATACCATGACATCCAGTGCAAGTACTTTTTAATCTACTGGTCTTCCAGTATCAGTACTTGCTACTCATGTGGATGTCCAGTGCAAGTAATTTGTTATCAGCTGAGTCCAGTGGAAGTGCATGGTGGACGTCCAGTCTGAGTCTAAAATAGAGAGGTTTAAACCTGCAGCCTTTCAACTCTTGAAGTGTTAAATCACACATTCTACATTGCACTTTTTTTTCAGATGGCCCAAAAAACACATCATTGTCAGCGTTTCCCTCAAGCTCAGTGATAGAGGGCAATCCAGTGACTCTGATCTGCAGCAGTGATGCAAACCCAGCAGTGAACTACACCTGGTACAGAGAGACAGGGTCTCAGTTTGAGCTCCTCCAGACTGGATATAATCACACCTACATTGTGACAAACCCTACACACGGAGCATGGTATGGCTGTAAAGCTCAAAACCAGCATGGCCTCTGCAATGCTACAATTCAGCTGGATGTTCAGTGTGAGTAAAAACACAGACCGCAAATTAATTTAATCTAATAAACTTTATCTGATCCTTGATAACATAAATACAGTGAATATAGTGCAATTACTACTGTTAACTGCAGCAAAAACATAACAATGCTCTGGACAGCACTGAATGCAATGTGCACTGTTTAGAGCGAAAAAAACGTAAATTGACATGAAAAAGTTGCAACTTTACCATGAAAAAAGAAAAGCTGTGAAATGGGTGTAGCACTGTGACAAACATCTTCATTTACAGAAAATTCATCTGAGAAGACCGAGAGAGATTTGGTTCCCCTTTTGTTAATGATTTTGTTATAGAGAAACATTTTAAAGTTATTACTTTACATTTTAAAGTTATTACTGGATTGCTTAAATTACCCCGCAATGAGGGATTTAAAATCGCTGTTTTGAGTTTTTATCAGTTTAGTATGGAATTACATTTGTTTCAATAATAATGAACGAAACTTTATAAAACTGAACGTAACTTTTTCAGAAAATATAAAAAATATGCCATTACAAAAGAAGAAAAAAAAATTATGAAAACGAAAAAAATTAACTCAGTCGCACAAATTTAACAGGCTCTTCAAATATAGTTCATTCTTTGTTAATGTTTTTCAAAGATTTGTTTTCCCTAATCGTGGATTCTAAATTCATTGCCACAGTTTTTCGTTTGTTGTTTTGACACAAACCTCTCATGGGGGCGGGCTTAACAGTGATCTACTCTGATTGGATAGTGAGCTTTTGATGGACAGGTGCTCTCTGACCGGGAAGTACAGACGCCACCCAGTGGCGCACATATTGGAAAGCTCTTGTGATTGTGATTTGTATTACTAAATATGTAAATAATATTTGACTTTTGATCATCTCAGTCTGTAAAGATGAGCTCTTGTCCTTCAAGGCAGCCTGAAGTAAGCTTGTGTTACTGAATGACAATAATAACCCGCAACAAACTGTAGCACACTGTAACATGAAAAACTTGTATTGATGTTATTGGTTACTTCAGTAACACAAGCTTACTTCAAGCTGCCTTGAAGGACAAGCGGAAGAGGAAGATGATGCCGCTCCGTGTCTCTGTCTCCTGAAAGCTCATCTTTACTGAGACGATCGAAGGTCAAGTTTTATTTATTTATTTAGTAACACAAGGCACGACGTATTGCATACAAATCATTGCTAGAGCTTTTTTTTCCCTTTTTCTATTTTTATTAATGCAGAGAACAAAAACATACATGGTATAAACATACATCACATAATATCCACCACCACAAAAAAAAAAAAAAAAAAAAGAATAAAAAGAGGGCCAAAATCTAAACGAAATTAAACAAGGAGATCAAAGGCAGAGCAAATCTAACAGTCCTTAAATCTTTCTTATTAGACACTGAGATTAAATTAAAATAATTTTCCATTTATTTTAGGAAAACAGAGAAGACAGGTTTACAGTTGGAGAATTTGCATTTGTGAATGTGAAATTTGTTTAGGATTTTTTTTTTTAATTAATATCAAAACTTTTCTTTTCTTTGTGGGGTCAGAGTCATAATACCCAAACATAATGTTTTTCATGTGTACTGAGAAACCTGGCAAAATCTTACACTTGACAAACACACCAATATCATCCCAAAGTTTCTGAGTGTAGTGACATGACCAAAATAAGTGTACAGTTTCTTCAGAACTCGAACAAAAAGAGCATGTAAGATCAACGTCATATTTAAATCTTTGTATACACTTCTTTACAGGGTAGAACCTGTGTATGAGCTTAAAATAAATGTCTTTCACTTTGACTGTGAAAAAGATTTTTTTTGCGGTAGAGACCAGATTTAATCACCGCGAGAGCTTTCCAATATGCGTACCACTGGGTGGCGTCTGTACTTCCCGGTCAGAGAGCACCTGTCCATCAAAAGCTCACTATCCAATCAGAGTAGATCACTGTTAAGCCCGCCCCCATGAGAGGTTTGTGTCAAAACAACAAACGAAAAACTGCGAAATGTAAGCGAAATCTGTGGCAATGAATTTAGAATCCACGATTAGGGAAAACAAATCTTTGAAAAACATTAACAAAGAATTAAGTATATTTGAAGAGCCTGTTAAATTTGTGCGACTGAGTTAATTTTTTTTTCGTTTTTATTGTTTTTTTCTTCTTTTGTAATGGCATAATTTTTATATTTTCTGAAAAAGTTAAGTTCAGTTTTATAAGGTTTCATTCATTATTGTGAGTATTAAAGGAGACTTCAGATGCAAAATTCACTTTTACATGGTGTATGTAAATGTGTCTTAGCAGTGTGAGGAAACAACAACCCTACAATGATAAATATCCTTTTTTTTATTTTAAAAAACAAACAATCTCAGTTATCAAACCATTTAGATTTTCTGAGCAGTATGACATCATATCGCTCAAGCCCCGCCCACAATCTCACAGACTGTCACATATTAGCATATTTCTGCCCTCAGCCAGTTCTACGCTGTCTACAATTTTCTCCACAATCAAGCAGCTGTAGAGATAGTAATGTCTCGTGAGCAATGAAGGTGTTTTGTAGCTGAATGTAAAAGTGAACATAAGAGTCTTCATTTTCTCCCGACACCAGAGCCACTGAGGACATGGCTTTACTATTATAAAAAAAAAAGTCATAATACAAAATACCTTGACATCCAGTGTGAGTAGTTTTTAATCGGATGGCCATCCAGTGAAAGTACATGGTGATCTGCTGGACGTCTAGTGTAAGTCTAAAATAGAGAGGTTTAAACATGCAGTCTTTCAACTCTTGAAATGTTAAATCACACATTATATAGGTGCATCTCAAAATATTTGAATATCATGGAAAAGTTCTTTATATATATATTTTTTGTAATTCATAAAAGCATACTTTCTTATATTCTAGATTCACTGCCCACAAACTGAAATATTTCAAGAGTTTTTTGTTTCAATTCTGATGGCTATAACTTACAGCTTAGAAAAATTTAACATTTAGTATCTCAAAAAATTTGAATATTTTCTCAAAGTTCAATCAAAAAAAGATTTACAAAACAGAAATCTTCAAGATCTCCAAAGCAGGTTTAATTATGCACTCAAAACTTGGTTGGTTCTCCTTTTGCACTAATTACTGCTTCAGTGCGGCGTGGCATGGAGGTGATCAGTTTGTGGCACTGCTGAGGTGTTATTGAAGCCCAGGTTGCTTTGATAGCAGCCTTCAGCTCCTCTGTATTGTTTGTCAAATGTTACTTCTCTTCCTCTTCATAATACCCCATAGTTTCTCTGTGAGGTTCAGGTCAGGTGAGTTGGCTGGCCAATCAAGCACAGTAATATCACGGTCATCAAACCACTTGGGAGTTGTGTTTATGTCAGCAGATGGAAACATAAAGTGCTCCAAAATCTCCTGGTAGATTAACTTTGGGCTTGATGAAACACAATGGACCAACCCCAGCAGACGTCACAGCTCCCCAAATCATCACTGACTTTGGAATCTGTGCCTCTCCAGTCGTCCTTCAGACTCCAGACGAAATGCTAAATTTACTTTCATCTCAAAAAGAAAACTTTGGACCACTGAGCAACAGTCCAGTTCTTTTTCTCCTTTCCCCAGGTGAAATGCTTCTAATGTTTTTTTCTGGTTCAGGAGTTTCTTGGTTCTAGGAATGTGACAGCTGTAGCTCTTTTCCTGAAGATGTCTGAGTGTGGTGACTCTTTATGCACCGACTCCGGTTTCAGTCCATTCCTTGTGAAGCTCTCCCAAGTTATTGAATCTGGTTTTCCTGACAATCTTCACAAGGCTGCTGTCATCCCTGTTGCTTGTGCCCCTTTTCCTACCACACTTTTCCTTCCAGTCAACTTTCTATGAATATATTTTGATACAGCACTCTGTACAGCCAGCGCTTTCAGCAATGACCTCCTGTGGCTTACCCTCCTTGTGGAGGGTGTTGATGATCATCTTCTGTACAACTGTCAAGTCAGTAGTCTTTCCCATGATTGTGGTTGCATGTCCTGAACTAGCCCAAAAGGTACCCTGTATGTATCCTCCAAATTAATCAAACTAATCGAGCTCAAAATGGAATATTCTATTTTTTTGAGATACTGAATTTTTATTTTTCCTAAGCTATAAGTCGTAACCATCAGAATTAAAACAATAAAAACTCTTGAAATATTTCAGTTTGTGTGCATTGAATCTAGAATACAAAATTTAGTTTTTTATTTAAATTACAAAAATAAAGATATTTTCTATGATATTATAATTTTTTTAGATACACCTATACATTGCACCTTTTTTCTTTTCAGATGCTCCAAAAAACACAATGTTGTCAGCGTTTCCCTCCAGCTCAGTGATAGAGGGCAATCCAGTGACTCTGATCTGCAGCAGTGATGCAAACCCAGCAGTGAACTACACCTGGTACAGAGAGACAGGGTCTCAGTTTGAGCTCCTCCAGACTGGATATAATCACACCTACATTGTGACAAACCCTACACACGGAGCATGGTATGGCTGTAAAGCTCAAAACCAGCATGGCCACTGCAATGCTACAATTCAGCTGGATGTTCAGTGTAAGTAAAAACACAGACCGCAAATTAATTTAATCTGATAAACTGTATCTAATCCTTGATAACATAAATACAGTGAATATAGTGCAATTACTATTGTAACTGCAGCAAAAACATAACAATGCTCTGGACACAACTGAATGCAATGTGCACTGTTTAGAGTGAAAATAAACATAAATTGACATGAAAAATTTGCAATTTTACCATAAAAGAAAATGTTATGATTTCTGAAGGATTACAAAGGACTGGAGTAATGTCTGATAAAAATGCAGCGCTGCGTCACAGAAATAAATGATATTATAAAGTATAATAAGACAGGAAACCAATATTAGAAATTGCAATAATATTTCACAATATTACAGTTTTTTTTGTTTTTAAATACAGCCTTGATAACCATTAAGAGACTCCAGTTACAAAAATAAAAAATCTAACTGATCCAAAACTTTTGAACAGCAATGTATATATAAAAAGCTATATTAACTTGATGCCACTTGATGCACACACACACACACACACACCACTCGCAAAAAAAAAATAAAAAAAAAAAATAAGGACCACAGAAACTTACACACTGCCCCGTGACTTTTAATAATAAAATAACATACTGGATTGCTTAAATTACCCCGCAATGAGGGATTTAAAATCGCTGTTTTGAGTTTTTATCAGTTTAGTATGGAATTACATTTGTTTCAATAATAATGAACGAAACCTTATAAAACTGAACGTTACATTTACAGAAAATATAAAAAATATGCCATTACAAATGAAGAAAAAAAAACTATGAAAACGAAAAAAATTAACTCAAAAATTCACTAAATTAAAGCCATGTCCTCAGTGTCTCTGATGTCGGGAGAAAATAAAGACTCTTATGTTTAATTTATACATTCACCTGCAAAAAAACCTGCATTGCTTGAGAGATATTACTTTCTCTACAGCTAAGATTTTTTTTACAGCTTTTTTATTTAAATTACAAAAATAAAGATATTTTCCATGATATTATAATTTTTTTCAGATGCACCTGTACATTGCACCTTTTTTTTTTCAGATGCTCCAAAAAACACATCGTTGTCAGTGTTTCCCTCCAGCTCAGTGATAGAGGGCAATCCAGTGACTCTGATCTGCAGCAGTGATGCAAACCCAGCAGTGAACTACACCTGGTACAGAGACACTGAGAGACCTCTGAATCCAGTTCAGACCGGACCAAACCTGACCATCAACAACACCGACCCGACACACAGCGGACGATACTACTGTACAGCTGAGAACAAACACGGCACACAGAACTCATCAGTGCTGCTGGACGTCCAGTGTGAGTATTAAAGGAGACATCAGATGCAAAATTCATTGCATATAAATGTGTCTTAGCAGTGTGAGGAAACAACCACCCTACAATTATAAAAATTTATACAAAAAAGTTTTTTAAATCCCCAATAACAAACAGTCTTAATTATTTTGATTTTCTGAGCAGTATGACATCATAATGCTCAATCCCCGCCACAACGGCTGATAGACTCTCCCATATTCATATATCCGTCCTCATCCAGCTCTATGCTGTCCATCATTTTCTCCACACTCGAGCAGCTGTAGAGAAAGCAATATCTCTCAAGCAACGCAGGTTTTTTTGCAGCTGAATGTATAAATTAAACATAAGAGTCTTTATTTTCTCCCGACATCAGAGCCACTGAGGACATGGCTTTACTATTATTAAAAAATATATATATATATAATAATGGCATTATACTAAATACCATGACATCCAGTGCAAGTACTTTTTAATCTACTGGTCTTCCAGTATCAGTACTTGCTACTCATGTGGATGTCCAGTGCAAGTAATTTGTTATCAGCTGAGTCCAGTGGAAGTGCATGGTGGACGTCCAGTCTGAGTCTAAAATAGAGAGGTTTAAACCTGCAGCCTTTCAACTCTTGAAGTGTTAAATCACACATTCTACATTGCACTTTTTTTTCAGATGGCCCAAAAAACACATCATTGTCAGCGTTTCCCTCCAGCTCAGTGATAGAGGGCAATCCAGTGACTCTGATCTGCAGCAGTGATGCAAACCCAGCAGTGAACTACACCTGGTACAGAGAGACAGGGTCTCAGTTTGAGCTCCTCCAGACTGGATATAATAACACCTACATTGTGACAAACCCTACACACGGAGCATGGTATGGCTGTAAAGCTCAAAACCAGCATGGCCACTGCAATGCTACAATTCAGCTGGATGTTCAGTGTGAGTAAAAACACAGACCGCAAATTAATTTAATCTAATAAACTTTATCTGATCCTTGATAACATAAATACAGTGAATATAGTGCAATTACTACTGTTAACTGCAGCAAAAACATAACAATGCTCTGGACAGCACTGAATGCAATGTGCACTGTTTAGAGCGAAAAAAACGTAAATTGACATGAAAAAGTTGCAACTTTACCATGAAAAAAGAAAAGCTGTGAAATGGGTGTAGCACTGTGACAAACATCTTCATTTACAGAAAATTCATCTGAGAAGACCGAGAGAGATTTGGTTCCCCTTTTGTTAATGATTTTGTTATAGAGAAACATTTTAAAGTTATTACTTTACATTTTAAAGTTATTACTGGATTGCTTAAATTACCCCGCAATGAGGGATTTAAAATCGCTGTTTTGAGTTTTTATCAGTTTAGTATGGAATTACATTTGTTTCAATAATAATGAACGAAACCTTATAAAACTGAACGTAACTTTTTCAGAAAATATAAAAAATATGCCATTACAAAAGAAGAAAAAAAAATTATGAAAACGAAAAAAATTAACTCAGTCGCACAAATTTAACAGGCTCTTCAAATATAGTTCATTCTTTGTTAATGTTTTTCAAAGATTTGTTTTCCCTAATCGTGGATTCTAAATTCATTGCCACAGTTTTTCGTTTGTTGTTTTGACACAAACCTCTCATGGGGGCGGGCTTAACAGTGATCTACTCTGATTGGATAGTGAGCTTTTGATGGACAGGTGCTCTCTGACCGGGAAGTACAGACGCCACCCAGTGGCGCACATATTGGAAAGCTCTTGTGATTGTGATTTGTATTACTAAATATGTAAATAATATTTGACTTTTGATCATCTCAGTCTGTAAAGATGAGCTCTTGTCCTTCAAGGCAGCCTGGAGTAAGCTTGTGTTACTGAATGACAATAATAACCCGCAACAAACTGTAGCACACTGTAACATGAAAAACTTGTATTGATGTTATTGGTTACTTCAGTAACACAAGCTTACTTCAAGCTGCCTTGAAGGACAAGCGGAAGAGGAAGATGATGCCGCTCCGTGTCTCTGTCTCCTGAAAGCTCATCTTTACTGAGACGATCGAAGGTCAAATATTATTTATTTATTTAGTAACACAAGGCACGACGTATTGCATACAAATCATTGCTAGAGCTTTTTTTCCCTTTTTCTATTTTTATTAATGCAGAGAACAAAAACATACATGGTATAAACATACATCACATAATATCCACCTCCACAAAAAAAAAAAAAAAAAAAGAATAAAAAGAGGGCCAAAATCTAAACGAAATTAAACAAGGAGATCAAAGGCAGAGCAAATCTAACAGTCCTTAAATCTTTCTTATTAGACACTGAGATTAAATTAAAATAATTTTCCATTTATTTTAGGAAAACAGAGAAGACAGGTTTACAGTTGGAGAATTTGCATTTGTGAATGTGAAATTTGTTTAGGATTTTTTTTTTTATTAATATCAAAACTTTTCTTTTCTTTGTGGGGTCAGAGTCATAATACCCAAACATAATGTTTTTCATGTGTACTGAGAAACCTGGCAAAATCTTACACTTGACAAACACACCAATATCATCCCAAAGTTTCTGAGTGTAGTGACATGACCAAAATAAGTGTACAGTTTCTTCAGAACTCGAACAAAAAGAGCATGTAAGATCAACGTCATATTTAAATCTTTGTATACACTTCTTTACAGGGTAGAACCTGTGTATGAGCTTAAAATAAATGTCTTTCACTTTGACTGTGAAAAAGATTTTTTTTGCGGTAGAGACCAGATTTAATCACCGCGAGAGCTTTCCAATATGCGTACCACTGGGTGGCGTCTGTACTTCCCAGTCAGAGAGCACCTGTCCATCAAAAGCTCACTATCCAATCAGAGTAGATCACTGTTAAGCCCGCCCCCATGAGAGGTTTGTGTCAAAACAACAAACGAAAAACTGATGAAAAAAATGTAAGCGAAATCTGTGGCAATGAATTTAGAATCCACAATTAGGGAAAACAAATCTTTGAAAAACATTAACAAAGAATTAAGTATATTTGAAGAGCCTGTTAAATTTGTGCGACTGAGTTAATTTTTTTTTCGTTTTTATTGTTTTTTTCTTCTTTTGTAATGGCATAATTTTTATATTTTCTGAAAAAGTTAAGTTCAGTTTTATAAGGTTTCATTCATTATTGTGAGTATTAAAGGAGACTTCAGATGCAAAATTCACTTTTACATGGTGTATGTAAATGTGTCTTAGCAGTGTGAGGAAACAACAACCCTACAATGATAAATATCCTTTTTTTTATTTTAAAAAACAAACAATCTCAGTTATCAAACCATTTAGATTTTCTGAGCAGTATGACATCATATCGCTCAAGCCCCGCCCACAATCTCACAGACTGTCACATATTAGCATATTTCTGCCCTCAGCCAGTTCTACGCTGTCTACAATTTTCTCCACAATCAAGCAGCTGTAGAGATAGTAATGTCTCGTGAGCAATGAAGGTGTTTTGTAGCTGAATGTAAAAGTGAACATAAGAGTCTTCATTTTCTCCCGACACCAGAGCCACTGAGGACATGGCTTTACTATTATAAAAAAAAAAGTCATAATACAAAATACCTTGACATCCAGTGTGAGTAGTTTTTAATCGGATGGCCATCCAGTGAAAGTACATGGTGATCTGCTGGACGTCTAGTGTAAGTCTAAAATAGAGAGGTTTAAACATGCAGTCTTTCAACTCTTGAAATGTTAAATCACACATTATATAGGTGCATCTCAAAATATTTGAATATCATGGAAAAGTTCTTTATATATATATTTTTTGTAATTCATAAAAGCATACTTTCTTATATTCTAGATTCACTGCCCACAAACTGAAATATTTCAAGAGTTTTTTGTTTCAATTCTGATGGCTATAACTTACAGCTTAGAAAAATTTAACATTCAGTATCTCAAAAAATTTGAATATTTTCTCAAAGTTCAATCAAAAAAAGATTTACAAAACAGAAATCTTCAAGATCTCCAAAGCAGGTTTAATTATGCACTCAAAACTTGGTTGGTTCTCCTTTTGCACTAATTACTGCTTCAGTGCGGCGTGGCATGGAGGTGATCAGTTTGTGGCACTGCTGAGGTGTTATTGAAGCCCAGGTTGCTTTGATAGCAGCCTTCAGCTCCTCTGTATTGTTTGTCAGATGTTACTTCTCTTCCTCTTCATAATACCCCATAGTTTCTCTGTGAGGTTCAGGTCAGGTGAGTTGGCTGGCCAATCAAGCACAGTAATATCACGGCCATCAAACCACTTGGGAGTTGTGTTTATGTCAGCAGATGGAAACATAAAGTGCTCCAAAATCTCCTGGTAGATTAACTTTGGGCTTGATGAAACACAATGGACCAACCCCAGCAGACGTCACAGCTCCCCAAATCATCACTGACTTTGGAATCTGTGCCTCTCCAGTCGTCCTCCAGACTCCAGACGAAATGATAAATTTACTTTCATCTGAAAAAGAAAACTTTGGACCACTGAGCAACAGTCCAGTTCTTTTTCTCCTTTCCCCAGGTGAAATGCTTCTAATGTTTTTTTCTGGTTCAAGAGTTTCTTGGTTCTAGGAATGTGACAGCTGTAGCTCTTTTCCTGAAGATGTCTGAGTGTAGTGACTCTTTATGCACCGACTCCGGTTTCAGTCCATTCCTTGTGAAGCTCTCCCAAGTTCTTGAATCTGGTTTTCCTGACAATCTTCACAAGGCTGTGGTCATCCCTGTTGCTTGTGCCCCTTTTCCTACCACACTTTTCCTTCCAGTCAACTTTCTATGAATATATTTTGATACAGCACTCTGTACAGCCAGCGCTTTCAGCAATGACCTCCTGTGGCTTACCCTCCTTGTGGAGGGTGTTGATGATCATCTTCTGTACAACTGTCAAGTCAGTAGTCTTTCCCATGATTGTGGTTGCATGTTCTGAACTAGCCCAAAAGGTACCCTGTATGTATCCTCCAAATTAATCAAACTAATCGAGCTCAAAATGGAATATTCTATTTTTTTGAGATACTGAATTTTTATTTTTCCTAAGGTATAAGTCGTAACCATCAGAATTAAAACAATAAAAACTCTTGAAATATTTCAGTTTGTGTGCATTGAATCTAGAATACAAAATTTACTTTTTTATTTAAATTACAAAAATAAAGATATTTTCTATGATATTATAATTTTTTTAGATACACCTATACATTGCACCTTTTTTCTTTTCAGATGCTCCAAAAAACACAATGTTGTCAGCGTTTCCCTCCAGCTCAGTGATAGAGGGCAATCCAGTGACTCTGATCTGCAGCAGTGATGCAAACCCAGCAGTGAACTACACCTGGTACAGAGAGACAGGGTCTCAGTTTGAGCTCCTCCAGACTGGATATAATCACACCTACATTGTGACAAACCCTACACACGGAGCATGGTATGGCTGTGAAGCTCAAAACCAGCATGGCCACTGCAATGCTACAATTCAGCTGGATGTTCAGTGTAAGTAAAAACACAGACCGTAAATTAATTTAATCTAATAAACATTATCTGATCCTTGATAACATAAATACAGTGAATATAGTGCAATTACTATTGTAACTGCAGCAAAAACATAACAATGCTCTGGACAGCACTGAATGCAATGTGCACTGTTTAGAGTGAAAATAAACATAAATTGACATGAAAAAGTTGCAATTTTACCATAAAAGAAAATGTTATGATTTCTGAAGGATTACAAAAGACTGGAGTAATGTCTGATAAAAATGCAGCGCTGCGTCACAGAAATAAATGATATTATAAAGTATAATAAGACAGGAAACCAATATTAGAAATTGCAATAATATTTCACAATATTACAGTTTTTTTGTTTTTAAATACAGCCTTGATAACCATTAAGAGACTCCAGTTACAAAAATAAAAAATCTAACTGATCCAAAACTTTTGAACAGCAATGTATATATAAAAAGCTATATTAACTTGATGCCACTTGATGCACACACACACACACACACACCACTCGCAAAAAAATAAAATAAAATAAAATAAGGACCACAGAAACTTACACGCTGCCCCGTGACTTTTAATAATAAAATAACATACTGGATTGCTTAAATTACCCCGCAATGAGGGATTTAAAATTGCTGTTTTGAGTTTTTATCAGTTTAGTATGGAATTACATTTGTTTCAGTAATAATGAACGAAACCTTATAAAACTGAACATAACTTTTCAGAAAATATAAAAAATATGCCATTACAAAAGAAGAAGAAAAAAACGATGAAAACGAAAAAAATTAACTCAGTCGCACAAATTTAACAGGCTCTTCAAATATAGTTCATTCTTTGTTAATGTTTTTCAAAGATTTGTTTTCGCTAATTGTGGATTCTAAATTCATTGCCACAAATTTTGCTTACATTTCACAGTTTTTCGTTTGTTGTTTTGACACAAACCTCTCATGGGGTTGGGCTTAACAGTGATCTATTCTGATTGGATAGTGAGCTTTTGATGGACAGGTGCTCTCTGACCGGGAAGTACAGACGCCACCCAGTGGCGCGCATATTGGAAAGCTCTCGTGATTGTGATTTGTATTACTAAATATGTAAATAATATTTGACCTTCGATCATCTCAGTCTGTAAAGATGAGCTCTTGTCCTTCAAGGCAGCCTGAAGTAAGCTTGTGTTACTGAATGACAATAATAACCCGCAACAAACTGTAGCACACTTTAACATGAAAAACTTGTATTGATGTTATTGGTTACTTCAGTAACACAAGCTTACTTCAAGCTGCCTTGAAGGACAAGCGGAAGAGGAAGATGATGCCGCTCCGTGTCTCTGTCTCCTGAAAGCTCATCTTTACTGAGACGATCGAAGGTCAAATATTATTTATTTATTTAGTAACACAAGGCACGACGTATTGCATACAAATCATTGCTAGAGCTTTTTTTCCCTTTTTCTATTTTTATTAATGCAGAGAACAAAAATCTTAGCTGTAGAGAAAGCAATATCTCTCAAGCAATGCAGGTTTTTTTGCAGCTGAATGTATAAATTAAACATAAGAGTCTTTATTTTCTCCCGACATCAGAGCCACTGAGGACATGGCTTTACTATTATAAAAAAAAAAAAGTCATAATACTAAATACCTTGACATCCAGTGTGAGTAGTTTTTAATCGGATGGCCATCCAGTGAAAGTACATGGTGATCTGCTGGACGTCTAGTGTAAGTCTAAAATAGAGAGGTTTAAACATGCAGTCTTTCAACTCTTGAAATGTTAAATCACACATTATATAGGTGCATCTCAAAATATTTGAATATCATGGAAAAGTTCTTTATATATTTTTTGTAATTCATAAAAGCATACTTTCTTATATTCTAGTTTCATTGCCCACAAACTGAAATATTTCAAGAGTTTTCTGTTTCAACTCTGATGGCTATAACTTACAGCTTAGAAAAATGTAACATTCAGTATCTCAAAAAATTTGAATATTTTCTCAAAGTTCCATCAAAAAAAGATTTACAAAACAGAAATCTTCAAGATCTCCAAAGCAGGTTTAATTATGCACTCAAAACTTGGTTGGTTCTCCTTTTGCACTAATTACTGCTTCAGCGCGGCGTGGCATGGAGGTGATCAGTCTGTGGCACTGCTGAGGTGTTATTGAAGCCCAGGTTGCTTTGATAGCAGCCTTCAGCTCCTCTGTATTGTTTGTCAGATGTTACTTCTCTTCCTCTTCATAATACCCCATAGTTTCTCTGTGAGGTTCAGGTCAGGTGAGTTGGCTGGCCAATCAAGCACAGTAATATCACGGTCATCAAACCACTTGGGAGTTGTGTTTATGTCAGCAGATGGAAACATAAAGTGCTCCAAAATCTCCTGGTAGATTAACTTTGGGCTTGATGAAACACAATGGACCAACCCCAGCAGACGTCACAGCTCCCCAAATCATCACTGACTTTGGAATCTGTGCCTCTCCAGTCGTCCTCCAGACTCCAGACTCCAGACGAAATGATAAATTTACTTTCATCTGAAAAAGAAAACTTTGGACCACTGAGCAACAGTCCAGTTCTTTTTCTCCTTTCCCCAGGTGAAATGCTTCTAATGTTTTTTTCTGGTTCAGGAGTTTCTTGGTTCTAGGAATGTGACAGCTGTAGCTCTTTTCCTGAAGATGTCTGAGTGTGGTGATGCACTGACTCCGGTTTCAGTCCATTCCTTGTGAAGCTCTCCCAAGTTCTTGAATCTGGTTTTCCTGACAATCTTCACAAGGCTGTGGTCATCCCTGTTGCTTGTGCCCCTTTTCCTACCACACTTTTCCTTCCAGTCAACTTTCTATGAATATATTTTGATACAGCACTCTGTACAGCCAGCGCTTTCAGCAATGACCTCCTGCGGCTTACCCTCCTTGTGGAGGGTGTTGATGATCATCTTCTGTACAACTGTCAAGTCAGTAGTCTTTCCCATGATTGTGGTTGCATGTTCTGAACTAGCCCAAAAGGTACCCTGTATTTATCCTCCAAATTAATCAAACTAATCGAGCTCAAAATGGAATATTCTATTTTTTTGAGATACTGAATTTTTATTTTTCCTAAGCTATAAGTCGTAACCATCAGAAATAAAACAATAAAAACTCTTGAAATATTTCAGTTTGTGTGCATTGAATCTAGAATACAAAATTTACTTTTTTATTTAAATTACAAAAATAAAGATATTTTCTATGATATTATAATTTTTTTAGATACACCTATACATTGCACCTTTTTTCTTTTCAGATGCTCCAAAAAACACAATGTTGTCAGCGTTTCCCTCCAGCTCAGTGATAGAGGGCAATCCAGTGACTCTGATCTGCAGCAGTGATGCAAACCCAGCAGTGAACTACACCTGGTACAGAGAGACCGGGTCTCAGTTTGAGCTCCTCCAGACTGGATATAATCACACCTACATTGTGACAAACCCTACACACGGAGCATGGTATGGCTGTGAAGCTCAAAACCAGCATGGCCACTGCAATGCTACAATTCAGCTGGATGTTCAGTGTAAGTAAAAACACAGACCGTAAATTAATTTAATCTAATAAACTTTATCTGATCCTTGATAACATAAATACAGTGAATATAGTGCAATTACTATTGTAACTGCAGCAAAAATATAACAATGCTCTGGACAGCACTGAATGCAATGTGCACTGTTTAGAGTGAAAATAAACATAAATTGACATGAAAAAGTTGCAATTTTACCATAAAAGAAAATGTTATGATTTCTGAAGGATTACAAAAGACTGGAGTAATGTCTGATAAAAATGCAGCACTGCGTCATAGAAATAAATGATATTATAAAGTATAATAAGACAGGAAACCAATATTAGAAATTGCAATAATATTTCACAATATTACAGTTTTTTTGTTTTTAAATACAGCCTTGATAACCATTAAGAGACTCCAGTTACAAAAATAAAAAATCTAACTGATCCAAAACTTTTGAACAGCAATGTATATATAAAAAGCTATATTAACTTGATGCCACTTGATGCACACACACACACACCACTCGCAAAAAAATAAAATAAAATAAAATAAGGACCACAGAAACTTACACGCTGCCACGTGACTTTTAATAATAAAATAACATACTGGATTGCTTAAATTACCCAGCAATGAGGGATTTAAAATTGCTGTTTTGAGTTTTTATCAGTTTAGTATGGAATTACATTTGTTTCAATAATAATGAACGAAACCTTATTAAACTGAACGTAACTTTTCAGAAAATATAAAAAATATGCCATTACAAATGAAGAAGAAAAAAACGATGAAAACGAAAAAAATTAACTCAGTCGCACAAATTTAACAGGCTCTTCAAATATAGTTCATTCTTTGTTAATGTTTTTCAAAGATTTGTTTTCGCTAATTGTGGATTCTAAATTCATTGCCACAGATTTTGCTTACATTTCACAGTTTTTCGTTTGTTGTTTTGACACAAACCTCTCATGGGGGCGGGCTTAACAGTGATCTATTCTGATTGGATAGTGAGCTTTTGATGGACAGGTGCTCTCTGACCGGGAAGTACAGACGCCACCCAGTGGCGCGCATATTGGAATGCTCTCGTGATTGTGATTTGTATTACTAAATATGTATGTAATATTTGACCTTCGATCATCTCAGTCTGTAAAGATGAGCTCTTGTCCTTCAAGGCAGCCTGAAGTAAGCTTGTGTTACTGAATGACAATAATAACCCGCAACAAACTGTAGCACACTTTAACATGAAAAACTTGTATTGATGTTATTGGTTACTTCAGTAACACAAGCTTTCTTCAAGCTGCCTTGAAGGACAAGCGGAAGAGGAAGATGATGCCGCTCCGTGTCTCTGTCTCCTGAAGGCTCATCTTTACTGAGACGATCGAAGGTCAAATATTATTTATTTATTTAGTAACACAAGGCACGACGTATTGCATACAAATCATTGCTAGAGCTTTTTTTCCCTTTTTCTATTTTTATTAATGCAGAGAACAAAAATCTTAGCTGTAGAGAAAGCAATATCTCTCAAGCAATGCAGGTTTTTTTGCAGCTGAATGTATAAATTAAACATAAGAGTCTTTATTTTCTCCCGACATCAGAGCCACTGAGGACATGGCTTTACTATTATAAAAAAAAAAAAAAGTCATAATACTAAATACCTTGACATCCAGTGTGAGTAGTTTTTAATCGGATGGCCATCCAGTGAAAGTACATGGTGATCTGCTGGACGTCTAGTGTAAGTCTAAAATAGAGAGGTTTAAACATGCAGTCTTTCAACTCTTGAAATGTTAAATCACACATTATATAGGTGCATCTCAAAATATTTGAATATCATGGAAAAGTTCTTTATATATTTTTTGTAATTCATAAAAGCATACTTTCTTATATTCTAGTTTCATTGCCCACAAACTGAAATATTTCAAGAGTTTTCTGTTTCAACTCTGATGGCTATAACTTACAGCTTAGAAAAATGTAACATTCAGTATCTCAAAAAATTTGAATATTTTCTCAAAGTTCAATCAAAAAAAGATTTACAAAACAGAAATCTTCAAGATCTCCAAAGCAGGTTTAATTATGCACTCAAAACTTGGTTGGTTCTCCTTTTGCACTAATTACTGCTTCAGTGCGGCGTGGCATGGAGGTGATCAGTTTGTGGCACTGCTGAGGTGTTATTGAAGCCCAGGTTGCTTTGATAGCAGCCTTCAGCTCCTCTGTATTGTTTGTCAGATGTTACTTCTCTTCCTCTTCATAATACCCCATAGTTTCTCTGTGAGGTTCAGGTCAGGTGAGTTGGCTGGCCAATCAAGCACAGTAATATCACGGTCATCAAACCACTTGGGAGTTGTGTTTATGTCAGCAGATGGAAACATAAAGTGCTCCAAAATCTCCTGGTAGATTAACTTTGGGCTTGATGAAACACAATGGACCAACCCCAGCAGACGTCACAGCTCCCCAAATCATCACTGACTTTGGAATCTGTGCCTCTCCAGTCGTCCTCCAGACTCCAGACGAAATGATAAATTTACTTTCATCTGAAAAAGAAAACTTTGGACCACTGAGCAACAGTCCAGTTCTTTTTCTCCTTTCCCCAGGTGAAATGCTTCTAATGTTTTTTTCTGGTTCAGGAGTTTCTTGGTTCTAGGAATGTGACAGCTGTAGCTCTTTTCCTGAAGATGTCTGAGTGTGGTGACTCTTCATGCACCGACTCCGGCTTCAGTCCACTCCTTGTGAAGCTCTCCCAAGTTATTGAATCTGGTTTTCCTGACAATCTTCACAAGGCTGTGGTCATCCCTGTTGCTTGTGCCCCTTTTCCTACCACACTTTTCCTTCCAGTCAACTTTCTATGAATATATTTTGATACAGCACTCTGTACAGCCAGCGCTTTCAGCAATGACCTCCTGTGGCTTACCCTCCTTGTGGAGGGTGTTGATGATCATCTTCTGTACAACTGTCAAGTCAGTAGTCTTTCCCATGATTGTGGTTGCATGTTCTGAACTAGCCCAAAAGGTACCCTGTATTTATCCTCCAAATTAATCAAACTAATCGAGCTCAAAATGGAATATTCTATTTTTTTGAGATACTGAATTTTTATTTTTCCTAAGCTATAAGTCATAACCATCAGAATTAAAACAATAAAACTCTTGAAATATTTCAGTTTGTGTGCATTGAATCTAGAATACAAAATTTACTTTTTTATTTAAATTACAAAAATAAAGATATTTTCTATGATATTATAATTTTTTTTAGATACACCTATACATTGCACCTTTTTTCTTTTCAGATGCTCCAAAAAACACATCATTGTCAGCATTTCCCTCCAGCTCAGTGATGAGGGGCAATCCAGTGACTCTGATCTGCAGCAGTGATGCAAACCCAGCAGTGAACTACACCTGGTACAGAGAGACAGGGTCTCAGTTTGAGCTCCTCCAGACTGGATATAATCACACCTACATTGTGACAAACCCTACACACGGAGCATGGTATGGCTGTGAAGCTCAAAACCAGCATGGCCTCTGCAATGCTACAATTCAGCTGGATGTTCAGTGTAAGTAAAAACACAGACCGTAAATTAATTTAATCTAATAAACTTTATCTGATCCTTGATAACATAAATACAGTGAATATAGTGCAATTACTACTGTTAACTGCAGCAAAAACATAACAATGCTCTGGACAGCACTGAATGCAATGTGCACTGTTTAGAGCGAAAAAAACGTAAATTGACATGAAAAAGTTGCAACTTTACCATGAAAAAAGAAAAGCTGTGAAATGGGTGTAGCACTGTGACAAACATCTTCATTTACAGAAAATTCATCTGAAAAGACCGAGAGAGATTTGGTTCCCCTTTTGTTAATGATTTTGTTACAGAGAAACATTTTAAAGTTATGCTACAGTTTCGAATGAAATATTTTATGATCCTGCACTTAAACCAGTGAAATTAGAAGAAACTGTCAGCAGCTCTTCTATGAAGCCAGTGCAGTGATCAAACTCTGGGGTACATTAGATGCTGCACATTAATACGGTGTCTGCAAGATGACATGGTCGGTTCACTTAGTTTTGTCGTGGCCATGAAATAATAACTCGCGGGAACGTTATAATATGTCATGCATTTGATCTTGAATTAAGAAATGTATTACTATACTAGAAAATATTTAATTATTAAATTATTTTATTAACCATAATGCATTTTAAATTTAACATACATTACATTTTATTTTGGCTAATTAAAGGTCCCCTTCTTCGTGATCCCATGTTTTAAACTTTAGTTAGTGTGTAATGTTGTTGTTAGAGTATAAATAATACCTGTAAAATTCTAAAGCTCAAAGTTCAATGCCAAGGGAGATATTTGATTTAACAGAATTCGCCTACAAAAAACGACCCGTTTGGACTACATCCCTCTAGTTCCTGTAGTAATGACGTCACTAAAACAGTTTTTTTGACTAACCACCGCCCACATGAATTCACAAAAAGGGGGCGTGGTCTTGTTGCGCTCCGACGGAGAAGAAGGAAGAGCTGTTTGTGTTTGTCGCCATGTCATTGAAACGCTGTTATTTTCATCTCTGAGTCCAATCATCTTTGTTTGGGCTTCCCAGGGACGCTGTACTTGGAGATTAATGGTTACAATTTATGTTTAACTCGGTTCCCGAAAATAATAATCCACATGTAAAACAATGTGCAGCTCATTTTGCTGAGGACAACTTTCTCAGTCTCAATCAGTTTAATGCCGGATTCGCACAAAGATTATTCTTGAAAGATGGAGCAGTTCCCTCTTTGTCTGGAGAAGGCGTTGTTTATGGACCACAACCGATAAGTGTATTTTATTATTTAAGTTGGTGCGTTTAACAGTTTCTGTAACTTACTACACAAAGGGCAATGCTGTTTAGCTTTGTTAACTAGATGTTAGGGCTGTGCAAAAAAACTAATGCGATTTTCATGCGTATCTCGTCAGTAAAAACGCTCCTGTGATAATAAGTACATCTCCAGCACATCGAATCACAACACAGGAACCGCTGGCCCAATCAGAACCCGTTACAAATTTCTGAAAGAGAGGCTTCATAGAACAAGGAAGTCATCAGCCCGTTTTTATGACAGTGAAAAAAGTGGTATACAGATAGGTGAATTGTGTGAAAAATACTGTTTTTTTTACACGCAAAAATGAACACATGTTATATTGCACATTGTAAACAATCAAAGCTTCAAAAAAGTGCATAAAATGGGACCTTTAACAGAACATAATTATAAATACTATAGTGTTTTGTTGAGGAATATATGTTAAATTTAAAATGCATTCCAGCAAAAATTCCAGTCAGCATAATCAAAGCTTAACTGACAAGTCAAGCATTTACAATTGCCTAGGCTATTATTTAAAAAAAATATTCAGAATGTAAAGTAAAGAGATGGAAATAATAATAATAGGATACAAATAATAGGATAATAATAATAATAATAATAATAATAATCTAATATACAAATATTATGGGAAAAAACGCAATCAGTTAATGGACTTACAAGACTACAGTGGGTAAAAACAGAGACAATTTCTAAAAGGACTTTGGTAAAAATTATTATATAATTTTATATTATGCAATTTATGTAACATTTATTTATTTATGATAAGCTTCATTTGAATGCTGACCATAACATAAATACAGCCCGGTAGCTAAGGCTTATGGTTAATATAATAATTTAATAATTTATATAATAAATAATATAATAATTTCTTAATTCAAAATAAAATATTAATGAATCAATCTCTGATAATTTCAGGTTGCTATGGTCATGCAGGTTTGTTTAGGCATTAAACTCATGGCCATGAGAAAAATATGTTGTTACCTCAACATAAGAAGTTGTGGCCACAAGAATTGGATGTGACCTAAATCCCCTTGGTGCAGCCACCAAAGCATACAAAGAGTTGCTCTGACTGCCTAAAGTAGGTGGAGTGTTCAATGTAGTTTTTTTAATCGCCCTGACAGAACAGAGCAGATATAGCTCCTGGTCCTCCTTAAAGTGAGAGAGCAGTGATTGTGATTACTTGTGCTCTGAATGGAGTACAGAGTACCTTAGGTACATAACCATGCCTAGGTTTCAGGACAACCTTAAGTCTTTAGACCTGAATTCAAGGCAGGGGGTGCTCACAGAGAGCACCTGTAAATCTCCAACTTGCTTAACCGATGCTAAAGCTAACAGCAGAGAGGATTTAAGTGACAGGGGTTGAATATCGGCAGAAATATTCAACTTTTGTTAGGACATAGATTTGCTCGTTGTCCGTACCAACCCTGCCACTTCAGCAAAGAAGCCTATGACCAATCCTCAGCATCTGAAGCCGCTAGGAACATTCTGTCATCAGGCGGCTTGTCATTTGATCCCCCAAACAAGACCGTTACTTGCGATGGCAGAGGGGCATTGGTCTAGGCGGGAGAACAAGAAGGGAAACCTCTCTTTGTGGAGAGAGTGAGGTATGTGTGACTTGAGCTGACATGAGTTCACTCGTATTTGAGTGCTGTAATCCTCTTGCCAGCTGCTTTTCCTCACAGGCTTCTCATCAGGGATTTTGCTCAGAAACTTGCTCTTTCAGTAGTTGCCATGAGAGCAATGCGGGAGAGAGCAGCTTGAAAGTGGTAACCTGATCTGGTGCTGTGAATCGGCAGGGTAATCAGTGCTGCTTGAGAGCATCGAGCTGTGGGCGGCGAGCTGCAAGTGTTGAGCAGAGACCATGAGAGAACGAGCTGATCTTGCTGCTGCAGAGCGGAGGCTGATTCAGCTTGCAGGCAAAGGCAATCTGCCATTGGTTTAAAAAGGCTTCAGTAATCGGAGAAAAGGAGTTTTCCTGACAGCATCTTAGCGATGCAGTATGAATAAAGTATTAAAAGGGAATTGATTCATAATATTAATAAAAACTATTTTAGTATCTCATTGATAAGGAATCCTAAATATTTTAAATGATTATATTGTACTAAGCCAATCTCTCCCATGAACTGCCAAAATACTAAATAATGTCCCACCAGAGACGGTAATATATTAGATCACTATTACTCAGCAATAAAAGATGCGTATCACTCTGCTCCACCAGCAGCTTTGGGGCTGTCTGATCACTGCCTGGTTCATCCTATACCAACCTAGAGGCAAAACATTTAATCTGCTGTACCTGTAATAAAGACTGTAAAGAGATGGACCAGTGGAACAGAGTGGGCTTTAAAAGGCTTTTATTGACCTTTATTGACTGATTAGAGTGTTTTTGAAGCGGCTACCACCACCGATCTGGACACATTTACAGAGACTGTAACATCATATATTAGTTTCTCTGAGTATATATGCATTCCTACCAGGACTTATTTAACATTCAATGATGATAAACCATGGTTTACAGCAAAACTCAGACATCTTCGTCAGGCAAAAGTGGATGCCTACAGAAAGGGGGACAGGGTCTTGCACAATCAGGCCAGGAATACACTGAATAAAGAGATTAGAATGGCTAAAAGGACCTACGCTAAAAAGTTGGAATATAAGTTCACTTCCAATGACTCAACTTCAGTGTGGAAAGGTCTGAGAGCCATCAAAAACTACAAGACACCATTCCCCCTGCACTGAGGCAAATCAACAACTTGCTAATGACCTGAATGAGTTTTATTGTAGATTTGAAACCACCCACATGCATTCTGACCATCTCTCTACATAGTCGTTAACACCTCCTGCCATCCTCCTCTCCCCACCTCCTGCTCTTCAAATCAGTGACGATGATGTTCGCCAAATCTTCAGGAAGAACAAAAGAAGAAAAGCACCAGGCCCAGGTGGTGTTACACCAGCCTGTCTGAAAACCTGTGCTGACCAACTGACCCCCATCTTTTTACAGATCTTCAACAGATCACTGGAGTTGAGTGAAGTCCCTTCCTGCTTCAAACGCTCCACCATCATCCCTGTTCCATTGAAACCCAAGATAACAGGACTTAATGACTACAGACCTGTGGCTCTAATGTCTGTCGTCATGAAGTCATTTAAAAAACTGTTTCTAGCTTATCTGAAGGACATCACTAGATCCTTACTGGACCCCCTGCAGTTTGCTTAACGATCAAACAGGTCCGTGGATGAGGAAATAAACATGGAACTGCACTTCACCCTGCAACATCTCGACAAAACAGGGACTTATGTGAGGATCCTGTTTGTGGACTTTAGTTCCGCTCTCAACACCATTATCCCAACAGCCTTCCAGACCAAACAGACCTAGCTCTCTGTTCCTAACTCTGTCAGTGGATCACAAGCTTTCTAACAGATAGGCAACAGCTAGTGAGACTGAGCAAATTAATGTCCAACAGCCGCTTCACCAATACTGGTGCCCCTCAGGGATGTGTTCTCTCCCCTCTGCTCTTCTCCCTGTACACCAATGGCTGCAAATCTAAAGACCCCTCTGTCAAGCTACTGAAGTTTGCAGACGACACTACAGTGGCAGCTGGCTGGCAGCTGGCTGTCTAGTGCAGTCTTAACAACCTGAAGCTGAACATGCTCAAAACAGTGGAGGACTAGATGATATAGGACTTCAGGAGAAACACCCCTGCACTCCCCCCACTCACCATCATAAACAAAACTGTGGCGGCAGTCATTCAGATTCCTCGGAACCAACATCCTTTAGGACCTGAAGTGGGACAATCACATTGATCTCATTGTTAAAAAGGCCCAACAAAGAATGTACTTCCTTCACCAGCTGATGATGTTTAACCAGCTGAAACAATTCTACTCAGCTGTCATTGAATCTGTCCTATGCACTTCAGTAATTGTCTGATTTGGTTCAGCTACAAAATCAGACATCAGAAGACTACAGAGAATGGTTCGGACTGCTGAAAGGATTATTGGGGCTCCTCTGAGCACCTTTCAAGAACTGTATACATCCAGAGTGAGGTAAAGGCCTCAGAAAACCACTCTGGGTCCCTCACATCCATGTTATTCCCTGACAATTGACAATTTGAACTTTTGTCATCTGGCCAGCACTTCAGAGCTGCAAATACCAAGACAGCCAGGCACAAGAACAGTTTCTTCCCCCAGGCAATCTACCTCATGAACAGTTAAATGTTCCCCATTTATGCAATTAAAAATGTGCAATATCCTTTATTTAATTGTTACCATCTCCATCCTAGTACATCCCTGCATCTCACTCTATTCTATTCCATTATCATCTATAGCACAACTGTACATACAATATATTTATTTTACGATTTATTTTGCAATATCTGTCTATTTATACAGCATACACCTTTTTTTAGTCTGTGTGTTGTTGTTTTTGTGTACTGGAAGGTTATGTTACTAAAAAAAAAATATTGTATGCGCAAGCATACTTGGCAATAAAGCTCTTTCTGATTGTGAAATAGCAGCTTTATCATTACAGAAGTGTAAATACACATGTAAATACTTTATATATCATGTTAGATTTCTACAGTATCTTGCTATTAACGTTTTTAACATGGTATTTTGTTTTATCATTCAAATTCTGAACATTTTTTACACCATAGAGACCATCAAGATCTTCTGTATCATAACGATTATATTTTCTCTTTCAGTTGCACCCAATATCTCCATCTCTTGCAGTCGAAGCAGTGTAACGGAGTGTGTGTGTGAGGCTCATGGGAATCCCTGTCCTACACTAGAGTGGCGTCTGTCTGGACGTGTGATCACTAACTCTACAGAAACCTCCATCAGTGAGGAGACGTTAGGAAGCACAGGAGTGAAGAGCGTCCTGAACATCCATCAGTCCCTCACAGACACGGACGTCCTGCAGTGCTTCAGCACAAACAAATACGGCAGCGCCAGCGCCAGCCAACAGTTTCAGTTCGTCCCATTGCCACAAGACACACGTGAGAAACACAACAACAACTGATCAATAAGAAAGAACACAAATTATATCTTTATCCATATGAAAAAGAAGTAGCTTGATTGTACAAAAAAACTATTTGCACATAATAAATTATTAATGACACTTTTAAAAAGTTCAGTAAGTAATAATGTCAGTTTCACATCTGAAACCCCCTGAACTATGAAAGACCAACCTCTGAGCAACAAAACACTGTTTTGTAGGTTTCCATCATCCGTCGGTGCTGCTCGGAGCTGCTGTCGGAGCCTCAGTGATGATGATCGCATGCTTCGTGATGCTCTGCTATGAACGGTGGGAACAAAAGAAGAAAACATAATAATCGCAAAACTGGTGTAATATATGATGAGAGATATATATACACATATATTTTCAACTATTATAAATGATTTCAAAAGTTTAAACTGTGATAGGCGAATGCTGCTTGCAGGTTTGAAACTACAGCTGGATTCAGTTGAGGCAAAGTATTCTGTAGCATTGAGGCTGAGGCAGCATTAGAATCCATTTGCAGAAGTTTATTAGGAAAAGATATCAAAGACAGAATCGTTAAACCAGGCAGAGAGTCAGTACCGTGATAGCAGTCTAATCTTTCAACATACAAAAGGGGAATCCACAAGGCAGAGACGTGTAGGCAGGTGAAAAGTCCAAACACAATAATCAGTCCAATCAGGTTGGGACAATCCAACAAAAGTGAACGAGAAGTCAGGCAGAATCATACACAGAACAGGCAGGCAAAATAACAATGGAGAATGCTTGGCAAGGCAGTTAAATTGGCAATACTTCGCAACGAGCAAACACACAGACTCGTGTTAAAGGGGGGGGGGGGATGCTATTTCATTCATACTGAGTTTTTTACACTGTTAAAGAGTTGGAGTCCCATGCTAAACATGGACAAAGTTTCAAAAATTAAGTTGCACGTTTGAAGGAGTATTTTTGTTCCCAAAATACTCCTTCCGGTTTGTCACAAGTTTCTGAAAGTTTTTTTCGAGTATGGCTCTGTGTGACGTTAGATGGAGCGGAATTTCCTTATATGGGTCCTGAGACACCTCTGCCGGAAGAGCGCGCTCCCGTATAGCAGAGCACTGAGAGCACAACAGACTTCACTGATCAGAGCGAGAGCGTCGCGAAAAGTCACAAAAGTGTGTTTTTGGTTGCCAGGCAAGACAACCCTGCACAGATTACCAAAAAAAAAAACAGCATTAAGGGACCAGTGGATGGAGTTTATTTTTACAGAGCATCAACGGAGTTGTGCAAGTGTTTTTGTTTGTTCCCTGCATTTCGAAGATGCTTGTTCACAAGGCCCAGTTTGACGAAGGATTTGCGTATCGTTTATTTCTTAAGGATGATGCAATCCCAACGAAAAAGGGTCACGATCGTGTGTTGGAACCGCAGGGGGTGAGTAAAACTGCTTCAAATATCTCTGCCTTCTTGTTAGTGCGTCCCCTCCCATCGGAGACCCGGGTTCGAGACCCGCTCGGAGCGAGTCGTTGCTGCTGCTGCTCTCGTTCAGTTTCAGCCTCTGGATCTGATTCTGGATCATAAATAAACGGCTGAATCTGACTGTAAGCCATGGTTTGTTTTGGATGATGGGTTTTCCGTCACGGTAATGTCACAACTTCCAAACGCTCTCAACGCAAAAGCCTATTCGCGCTCGTGATTCTTTAGCTCCGCCCACACGTCACGCCTCCAGCCGGTCGTGTTTTTCCGGGAAAAATCGGTACAGAGTCAGACTATCTTTCTCTTATGAATATAATAAAACTAAAGACTTTTTGGATTTATGAAGGATGCAGTACTACTCTATAGGTACTCAAGATTAACAGGATATTGAGTGAAAACGAGCATTTCACCCACCCTTTAAATACTGTCCAACAGGACATGAATGTAGAAGCAGAGGGAGCGGTACACAGTCAGTACTCAGGCGAGGGCTCCCTCTGATGGTGAGTCATTGCATTGGTACTTAAACTTACAAATAAAATTACTTATAAAGCCAATAAATGTTAACTGAAATTAAAAAGTACTGCAATACTAATTAAACTAAAATAAAAGTAAAAATGAATAAAGATAACAAAAACACAACAAAATTAAACTAAAATTTAAGTATAAAAATAAAATCTTTTTTAAAAAAGAAAAAAGTTTTAATAATTTTGTGCATTTTTTGTTTTTTTTAGATCTGTTTAGTAAATTTATTATCAAATCAGTATTATTATAATCACTAAGATACTGAGGTTTTATTAAGATTTTTATTTAATCACTTTACAATTTTAATATATGTATGCGTCTGTCTCTGTGTGTGTGTGTGTGTGTGCATGTTTACGTCTATAGTTTTTTTTATTATTACCTACATTTTGATGTCAGTTTCAGTTTTTTTAGTACATCATTTAACTAAGTGAAATTGTTTCCTCAGAAACTTCCTGAAATAAAACGTAAACATAACAAAACATTGTTTTAATGGTTTTAGTTTTAGTTTTAGTTAACTATAATAATCCTTGATCACACATTGCTCTGATGAGATTAGATTTTTCAAAGATCCTTAAACATGTTTTTCAGAAGAAGGAAAGTAAAGCCTTTAGAAACCAGAGAAGACGACACATCTGGATTCATTCTGACTCAAACAGTGAGTTGTTCATTCCCAAAGACACCGAGTGCACCTGAATCTCTTCATTATTCCTCCATTTACTTCACAAACACTGACCCGCCGTCAGGAGAGATCAGGGGCCTGTCCTCGCTGACCAGTGAATACGCTGAGGTCCGACACTGTCCTGCAGGAGACACAGACACAGAGAACAACACCTCAACATCTGAGACAGAGCCCAAAAAACCAGACATGACAGCAAAGATCACAGACACATCCTCACCGGCATCAGAAGACGTGATTTATGGAAACACGAGCCATCGCTACAGACAGAAGGAAGCACTGGTCAGTGCAGATGATGCTGAAAAACAAGACTGAACCAAAACCTTTGAATCTCTGAGCAACAATTTAAGAGATCCTTCATCTAAAAATAACAATTACAAACCTACAGAACTTTCTTTCATCTGCGGAACATTAAAGAATATATTTTAAGTGTTTTTTCCTCATTGTTCAAATGTATTGTTATTGAAGATCACTTTATTCTTCAGCAGAACATAATCAGTAGCTACAGTCACCCTGAAAATCACAAAAAAAGCACATACAGGCAACACAAAATGAAAACCTGTGGTTTCTGACGATACTTTGAATTCTTATGAAGCGAAACGATTGCTACAAGAAGCTGAACATTATTTACAACAGTATCACCTGTAATCCAGTCCTGCATGGTTTATATTTTAATGTGCAGTTTATTATACCCCATTGTCTTTTATTTCCTATACAAATATATATGTTTCTATTACAATTTTTACTTTTATTTTTCATTAAATTTGTATTAATCAATTTTCTTTTAAGACATATACTTTAGCTTCATTAAAATGTTTCTGAAAAAGGAATAGCCTACAATCTTTTATAATAATAATTGAATAAGTCTATATAAATGATAAACCAAGATAAAAACGAAACTGAAACTGATATAAAAGCAGGTGTGAGGAACTCTCAGTCTGATGTGTGTGGAAGAAAAGTGTTTTATTTAATTGTTTGATTAAATGACTTACAGATTGTGTTGCTTCCAATTCCACTCCCAGAGTCATCAGACTTCCTTCGAAAAACTCTCTGCATCTTTAATAGACAACACATGAGGGGAAAAAGAGAAATCTGGGATACAATTAATAGATTTTGATGTTTGTGAATGACATTGTGCCTGTATAAGTTCTGTATAGTTAAGGAAAGTTTTTATGATTTGAGCATAATGCATATAAATCTCACAAATAAATATCTGATCTTTTGAAATTCAAACAGAAAAACACTGGTAAAATATCACTTTTTTTTCTGCCAAGTTTCAAGATTTTTACCCAGTTAAGGCTCTAAGTCTGCATGAAATTTCTACCAATTTCAATTTTTTTATTATAAATATTATTCTGAACAATAAATGTTTTACTTTTTTTACATTTAACAAAAAAATGCAATTCAGAAACAAAGCTTACACAATTGTGGACATTTGGCATTTACGAGTCAAGAAATTTATATTCAGAACTGTTATTAAAAAAAAAAAGAAGAAAAAGAAAATTGACATTTAGCATTTACAAATAAAGTTCCAATAATAAAAGCATTCGAAAATAAACTTTATTAAAATCATTATTTCTATATCTCAGCACATAAAATACCAGTTTGGTGTCCTCTGGTGGTGAGTGTTTCTTGTTGTAATCACAGGAACTGATGTGCAGTTTCCATCTGCTCCACTAGAGACAGAAGAGACTTCACTTTCAGATCATTGACAACATGAAAACACTTTCAGTTTCAGTTCAGATATTACAGATGACAACTGTAATTTGAAGTAAACTGTTAAACTGAATTCAGAACATGAGAAATATTACCATAACACAATGTTGAGATACAGTATAATATCTCAAAGTAGTAAGAAATGCAAGAGATGAGAGATGAGATTTTTTTTTATTTTTTATTTTTTTATTCTGTACATGAACAATAACCAAACAGGCCAACATAATTTAAGTTGTACAACTTCACAATGTCACAAAGATAATAATAGTATTAAAACAATAAATACATAATTCAAATAAAGCACTGTAGGGGATTAATTAAACTAGGCTAAGAAATATTTGAAACAAAGTATTATTAATTAAACAAAACAAGTAATTTCCTGGCTTTTTACATTCTCATAATTTTTAAGGCATCAGTCTAATGTTTAAAGGTAGCTTTTTTGTAAATATATTTAGGGTGCAGTTTTCAAAACTTTACATTTGTGAATAAAAATTTTAACTATGAGAAATAGAATATTTATAATAATGTCTGCGTCTTTTCCCCCTCCAAATATACCCTAAATATGACCAAATCCCAACTGATAGATGGGAAAAAAATTTATCCATTTAAGCACCTCATTCCAAAATGGATTAATGTTCAACAGTTTCAATATCATTATGACAAATCTGACAAGTATTGACTCCACATTAAATCTTAATCTTAGAAATTCTTCGGCTGGGTAAATATCATACATCATTTTAAAATGTATTTCTTTACATTCGGGTGGAAGGGGGAAATACAAGATATTTGCTTCGAATTCCTTTACTAATTTCCTGAGATAATCTCTTCATATATGACCACGATAGCTTTTCTGCAAAAGAAAGTTTCTTATAATCTTATTTGTACACTTCTTGTCATCAAAACATATTTGTTGTAAATTAAGATGAACTATTCGGGGAATAAGTGTAGGATATGTTAAAAATCCTTTTAACATAATAACCATTGGTAAAGGAATACTTTGGTGACTTTTATAATAATTTTTTTTTCACACAATTAAAGCTGAATTTGGTACAGAAATCATTATAGTTCGCTAATAAAAACTCTTGTACCCTTTGGCTTTCTTAAATAAAGTTCATCCAATAAATAATGTAAATATTTTTATTTTATTATTTTATTTATTTTTACCCGGAAACCCCCCTCGAAAAGCGATTGGGCTAATTTTGGGCTAGTTTTTAGTAGTCAATGGTCTGCTTTTGTTGCGAAAACCTGGCAACCCATCTCCCCACTGATATCTGCAGAAAGAGACTTCCCAAGCAAGAATCAGAATGTGTTTCTTGAAGGAAAAAAAAGAATAAAATTGATATTAGATTTTTGGGTTTTGCAAACAAGGAAAATTCATTTTCTCTTAACAGAATCTTACCCCTACAGTTTAAAGTAGCAAATTAAACTTCAGACAATATCGAAAACATGAAACTGTTCCTTAATACTGAACTATGAACTTTCCGAAAACTTTATAGACTAAAGTTTAAACGAAATAATCAATGCTGAGTCCCTCGTTATTTGTCCTCCATCTATTGAAAATCTGTTCAAACACCCGTTAGTTCTCTGAAATACGTCTCCCATTTATGTATCCATAAGGACCCCGAAATCTACACTTCCCTTCTTTCCTGGTTCCGTCTTTCCCTCATCCCTCACTCGAATGATTACTTCTCTGGATCCGTTCATCTCTTTTCTTCACACCCGATGCATAACATCCACCGCGTCACCCATGTTGGAAGCGAAATCAGGGGGTAGGCTATTTTAACAAAAAGTTGGCTTCTCAAATTACCTTTTGTTTTAGTGAGCATGCTCACTTGCTCTTCCATCAGGTTCACTTCTTCATGTTTTGTGATCGATGCTCTGTTGTTTTAGTTGCGCACTTATGTCTTCGTGCTTCTTGTTAACTTTGACACCAAGTGCTCTGATCGCTTCAAGGATAGCAGAATAGAGACATCGTCGGATTGCTCGATTCCAGGTGACTTTTTAGATTTATTTCCCACTTTGAGATTTTATCGGGGTGGGTCTGGTTCACCTCTTTCTGTTCTGTTTGAGACATCGGCAATGTATGGGATCAGAATCCCGCCAAATGTGTTGCAGTCACAGATAAAAAAAAAAATTAAAAAAAAAAGGTTGAACCAAAATATAAAAATGGATGTAACATTATATTGCTCCAAATTTTTCAAATGAAAGCAAAGTTTTCAGAATAGCAAACAATGTTAATGGATCAAAAATAATAAGTGTAAAACAAAAATGTTATAACACATGAAAGAAAAAAAAGAAAGACGCATATGTAAAAACATTAAACAGATCATATTTCACAAAATGAAAATAACATTTCAACAATTATCTGATTTGCACACAAAATATTCCTTGGTTATATTTCTCTTCTTTTTTGTGCTCTCAGACATTTTCTGCACATATTTTTATTTTTGTATGCTTATGGTCTTTTCCCCTTCTCTCTTGTTTCCACGTTCTGCTTTTCCAGAGCTTTCAGTTATGTTTCATGTAAATCAGGGCGGGCTTAAGCTTATCATTGGTCCACTAGTTCTTGATTGACAGCCCCCCCCCAGCCAATTATATGTGTCTGTCTGTCACTATTGTACAGCGTATTGTTTATTTTCACTATTACATATACAAATTCCTAACACTATCATATAAGTGTTTTAAATATATAAAGTTTGAATATACAATATAAATGTACAACAGTCAGTAGGTTGTGGCAAGTTACAAATTATCTTTAAAGTAAGACATTAAATCATTAATTTAAATGGCTGATTCATTCAGTGAGGAATAAAGTGAATCATTCAATACTAAAGGCTGTTGTGTGTTGCTTGTAGAGGACACTTCTGGCTTTGTTTGGACTCTTCGTCGAAATAGAGCAAAATGATAAAATAGTTACAATACTAAACTCACACAAAATTGACTTCTTGTTATATTGATTTTATACTACAGTTCAATAAACATTTGCAATGTTCCTGACTTTGGGAAAAACACTGTTCCTGCTTGATATTGCTGAACTGTATATCATTTTATAATTTTAGAGTAACACAAAATGTGATAAATCTCACAAAACCATCAACCTTATCAATGACGTACATGAAAGTCAAAGCTGCAAATTTGTTTTTAAATTAACTACATGAAAAAATATTTATATATGAAATATATATATACAAAATAAAAATAAATTGTGGTGCTTTTCACTACAAACAACATTTACTTTAAATGGTAAGCCTATAACAAACTAATTACAAAACTAAAAACTGAACTCCCTGCTGCTCACATGCCTCACATTCAAGAACTAGTGGACCAATGATGACCTTAAGACCAACCTGATTTACATGAAACTCTAACTAAAAATAAAAATGTGCAGAAAATTTCTGATTGCACAAAAAAAGAGAGAGAGAGAAATATAACATGAGGAAGGAAACCATGATTTTGTGCAATATAATATTACTTATATTTTTAAATTTTGGTTTCAAAGTGTTACTATTATTATTATTATTATTATTATTTTATCTGTGACTGCAATACATTTGGCAGGATTCTGATCCCTGCCTGCATGTCAGTCTCATAGCAGTGTACTTCCACTTGATCATTAAACAAGCGACTACAACAAAAATACGTAATGCACCTTGAGAATATCAGTGCTGGGTATAATGAAGAGATACCAATAATTGGAGTGTAAAAGCATAATTTATGAATTAATTTGTGACTCATTAATGGAGCACATAAAAGTCGACTGCTCAGTACGCCATCTTCCCTCCCTCTCTCAGATTTCATTTTTTAATGTGATTCAAGAAACATTCCTGAATATTGAGAATTATTATCTACATGAACACTGGGTCTCACATGATTTGTTTCAAGCAGATATAAAGAAATGTTCTCCCTCCGTTCAGTGTAGAAGCGTCAGCTTGAGCTCTGTCTTCAACTCTCTTCTCTGGTAAGACATTTACACACAACACACTCAAACTCACACTTACTCCTGTAGCTTTCAGATTCTGAAACGTTAAGGTTTGATTTTTTTTCTTTAGTATTGATCTGCATTGTCATGTAAGAATCTACAAATAAAAAAAATATTAAACTTCAATCTAAAAATAATGAGATTATACCAACAAAAGACCTATAAATTCATTCATAAATATTTTTTCATCGTATCAATCAACAATGTCCCTCACACACCTGTAGATGATCGATAGGTGTATAGGATAAACAATATAAAACAGCTCCAACATTTTTTTCATTCTATAAAATGTCTTCATTTGTTGTTTCTTCTGCTGTAAGGTGAATGTAAATGATGGAAACATTGGTGACGTTCCTCCTCACTGGATCTCTGATACAAGGTCTCATTCTTAGATTATTCCTCTGTTTAACAAGATTAATTATTATTATGAAAGCACTTTCATGTGACCTTCATGAGATAAAGAGCAATAAGTTCTGCAGAAGTGTGTTCTGCTTGTATCCTCTGATCGTTTACTTCCTTCGATCTGTTTGTCTGTGTTTTAGGTGTTTTGTGTGGCTTTAATATCAATCTGCCGAATAAAGTAGAAGCTCTGAAAAGATCCTGTGTTTTCATCCCCTGCACATTTGATATTGATCAACGATATGAAGCTGACCTCACTGACAGTGCAAAGAGAGTGTGGTATAAAGTTGGAAGAAGTACAGCTGTGTTTGACTCCAGCAGCCCCAACACTGGACTGTTAAAAGGAGAAATATTTGGCACTGCTACACAGAAAAACTGCACCACACGCTTCGATAATGTTGATCAGACTCATAATGGGTCATATTACTTCAGAATCGAAACCAGTGGTAAATTGAAGCTTAGTTACAGAGGACCTACATATTCTCAAGTTGAAATTGTCGTCTTAGGTGAGTGTCATATTGTTCATGCTGCTTCTATAGTGTGACTGGACATGGAAAAGAAATCTACTATTGTACAATATATACCTTCATCACTGGATATCATAATTGACATTGTCTTGTAATATCTCTGTCTGTGTTTCAGGATCTCCCCCCAAACCTACACTGAGCATCTTTCCGGATCAGCAGGAGATGATTGAGGGAAGTTCAGTGAGTCTGCGCTGCTCTACTAAGATCTTCTGTCCGTCTCGTCCACCATCTCTCACATGGAGCTCGTCTCTCATCGAGAGCGTCACAGGACGACAGTATCAGAGCCAAACTGAGCTCATCTCTGATCTGAACTTCACTGTTTCTCACCGTCATCACAGAGTCACTTTCACCTGCACTGCAACACACCAGATACAGCAGCAGATCACAACACAAGAGTCTCGTCTGCTACACGTTCAGTGTAAGACAGGAGTTACATCAATCTGTGCTGAATGATCATCTATAATTAGTGCTGTAAATCATAAAGTAATCGTCTGAATGATTTCTCCTCCACTAGATGCTCCTAAAAACACATCTGTGAGGATAAATCCAGCTGGTTTAGTTCTGGAGGGTCGTTCAGTGACTCTGATCTGCAGCAGTGATGCAAACCCAGCAGTGAACTACACCTGGTACAGAGACACTGAGAGACCTCTGAATCCAGTTCAGACCGGACCAAACCTGACCATCAACAACACCGACCCGACACACAGCGGACGATACTACTGTACAGCTGAGAACAAACACGGCACACAGAACTCATCAGTGCAGCTGGACGTCCAGTGTGAGTGTTACAAGTCTTGATTACTTTTTTTCACAATCATTAGAATATAAGACTTGAGGTTTTAGGCTTTATATATATAAAACATAATATTTATATGTAATATTATATATACACACTAAACAAAATTATAAATGTAACACTTTTTTTTGCCTCCATTTTTCATGAGCTGAACTCAAAGATCTAAGACTTTTTCTATGTACACAAAAGGATTAATTCTCTCAATTACCGTTCACAAATCTGTCTAAATCTGTGTTAGTGAGCACTTCTCCATAAACCATCTCCAAATGAGTTTCAGAGAATTTGGGAGTACATCTGTTAAATAACAGATTTCTTTATCTTAATCTTTTGATGCCGTCCGACTATTCTCAGTCCTTTCATGAGCTTGTGGAAAGAATTATGAACATGAAGTCATTTTGTCTGTTCACAAACCTATTCAAAGTTTATTATTGCATCCATACATTATATAGTTGGATTGCAAGGGGTGGTGAAGTGGTTTATCCAATAAGAATTGTACAATACATCGTATTGGAATGTCTACAGTAGGAAACAAAGGCTTTTCCTTCCTGCTTCCTCTACAGCCCACATGATGTAGATTACATCTGTAAGTTACATAAAATGGAAGTATGAACAGATATTTCTGGACATATTAGGCGTACACTTGGCAGAGGATACCTTTTCTCAACTGAACTATACAGTTCAGTCGGTATAAACTCAATAACCTTCGGGCCTATAGCCCCCGTTCTCCTCTGAACATCTGAAGACATACAGTATACATGTCTACGCATGTGTGTAGACATTGAGATAGAGAGAGGTAAGACTACTAAGAGTAGAGAGAGAGAACCCAGAAGGGAGGAGGGAGCGAGACAGAAGAAAAGGAGTAAGAAGGGAAGAGGGATTGCAGAGAGGCAAACTTACAGAAACATCTGGCTGAGTGTATGATATCATTTAACAGTTCCCACATTTTTGTATAGAATAAACACTATAAAGGCTCTCTGACCAATTCCCTTTGTCTTATTTTTTTTTTCCTCATTCCACTTAAGATCAGCGTATTTAACAGGTCTAGTCCTCAAGGCACTTATAAGCATCCTTTACCAACTTGCGAACAAAAGCAAAATTCATTCTGAAGATTCGCTACTTCCCTTGCTTATAATTACTAGGCATTCCTGCACATTCTGTAAACCTTTATCAATCAGCATCAATCTACATTTATCAAACATTTACCATCTTATACAGTGTTCATGTGAACTCCTTCAGCATTAATTGATAAGCATGTTTTTTTTTCACCGTATGTTTCCCATGCTTCCATTTCATATTGTTAATGACGTGATGATTATTTTGGAAAAATAATTGTAAAATTATAACCATATATATTGTGATGCTCTAATGCATGTAAACGGTGTAAATGGTGCATGATATTGCTGTAAAGCTCAAAACCATATGGGCAACAAAATGCAACAATTAAACTGGATGTTCAGTGAGAGTACAAAGAAAACATGTCAAATTACTGCACTGCACTCACTGAATCTGATACGTGATAACATGCATACTGTGAATATAGTACAATAACTGCAGCAAACACATAATGCTCTAGATAGAGTATGGTGATAATGGTAAACAGGTTGACAGTGATTGTCAGTGGTGCACAGTCAATGCCTATTTTCTGTGGCCACGGGCAGCATAAGGGGCTTCACATTAAAGAATGTTTTGACTAAAAAAAAAAACAATTGTCTTGTTCGTCTTTTCTACTTCGGCACTCTATTAGCTCTCAGCTGTTGTTTTTCCCCCTTTTTCTGTTTTTTTAAATGAATAAATTTTAGTCCAAAGTGAGATGTTCAGCCGTTTCTATTAAGTGCTAGAAAAGTCCTAAAGCAGTTTATATTCTTCCAAAATCCTACACAGTTCCGGTCTACACTGAAAAAAAGGCTAATGTTAATATACTAAACTTACTGATGTACTAACCATCATCAAACACTGAATTATAAGTTAAACATTAAAATACAATGTAAAAAGACTAGTTCTCTTCCACTTCTAGAAACTGCATGTTTAACAGTACTTAATTATATGAAATATCCTGTTAGATTTATTATTTTTCCACAGTAAGGGAACTTGCTTTTAACTAGTTGACTTGGTTTAACGGCAACATTTTTAATGTTTTACCATTAAAAAAATAAATAAAGAACATGTTTTTAAATGTAAAACTGATTCAACATATTACTTTGACAGTATCTCAGTGATACTAAATTCTAATTCAATATTACATTAAAAATTATTATACATAAAGTGTACTAAATAACAGCTCTCATTACAGACGTGTAAATATACAAATTAATGCTACACTTTTCCTGTTGGATTTCTTACAGAACTTGCCGTTAACATGTTTTTATCATGGTATTTTTAGTGTTTTATCAAATACTGTTTTACACTGTAGAGACCATCAAGATCTTCCGTATCATAACGATTATATTTTCTCTTTCAGTTGCACCCAATATCTCCATCTCTTGCAGTCGAAGCAGTGTAACGGAGTGTGTGTGTGAGGCTCATGGGAATCCCTGTCCTACACTAGAGTGGCGTCTGTCTGGACGTGTGATCACTAACTCTACAGAAACCTCCATCAGTGAGGAGACGTTAGGAAGCACAGGAGTGAAGAGCGTCCTGAACATCCATCAGTCCCTCACAGACACGGACGTCCTGCAGTGTTTCAGCACAAACAAATACAGCAGCGCCAGTCAACAGTTTCAGTTCGTCCCACCGCCACAAGACACACGTGAGGAACACAACAACAGCTTCATCTGATCAACAAGAAAGATCACAAATGATATCTTTATCCACGTGAAAAAGTAGCTTAAATATACTGAAGAAACTACTTGAGATAAATTATGAAGTTCAGTATGTAATAATGTCAATGTCACATCTGAGATCTCCTGAACTATGAAAGACCAACCTCTGAGCAACAAAACACTGTTTTGCAGGTTTCCATCATCCGTCGGTGCTGCTCGGAGCTGCTGTCGGAGCCTCAGTGATGATGATCGCTTGCATCGTGATGCTCTGCCATAAACGGTGGGAACAAAGAAGAAAACATGATCACAAAACTGATGCAATATGATGAGAAAGCTAAATAAGATGCATATATAGATATATAAAATATATATTATATTACATCATACAACAGGAAACCCCTGAATACAAGATTTGGTGAGATTAGGTCAAGTTTTCCACATAGATCAATAATCTTGATCTCTCAATAAGGTGAGGAAGAGGGGAAAACTGTAACTAAAGCCTTTCTTATTTCTGTTGTTGGTTATCGGGGTAGCAGACCAATCTCTCTAAAGGGAAGACAAGAGATGGATGGTTAGTTAAGGGTTCAGGCTAGGGATGGGTAGATCAAAAACCTGGTGTCGACAAACGTTTCAAGTTTTTGAAACCGTGTTCCGGAGCATTGCTTGAAATGAGGCTGTCACGTGACCTGTGAAAACGAAGCTTTATTACCTCACTGACACGTCATGCTCAAATACAAAAGCACGTCAATTGTGTTGCACCATACCCTTAATCCATTTATAGCAATGTTATAATTATAGCAGTCAGCACGCCTATATGTATGTAGTGTTATACATGGTGTATCATTGTTAATTATAGTACTACAATTAAAAACAATGACGTGAATGTCAGTTGACTGAATGAAAATGAAAACACCTTGCGTGCTCAACCACTGTTCTCCACAAGGATTAAAGTATTTCCTTACAATGACATCCCAATGAACAAAACATCAAAATGATACAGTTGGTGTAAGATTTTTTTCTTGACCAGCAGATGGCGTCGGTGATCACGGTGTCAAAAGTTTCAAAGCATCAACGCAGTTTGTTGTAAGAGCCTCACTGCTTCAAAAGCCTCGTTCGGCACATCCCTAGTTCAGGCACTGAACATCCAGCCTTAAGAACTTGTCCTGTGTCTGGCTTTACGGTGATTCATCAACAGCTCATTTCCCCAGCTAAGCCACTACACAGGCCTCTCTGTTCCCTTTTATGTGGTGGTTGTTGATTATCCCTAACAGCCTTCAGCTGAGGCTCCCTGTTAGAGGGAAGAAGGTGAACGCCTGTGTTGGAGCTATCCATGGTCCTGAACCCTCTAACTGGGTGCCCAGCCCTCATTGCTTTCTCTGATGGGGCTCTCCATGGTGCTGAATGTTTTCAGGCTGCTTTGTGGGAGACCATATATATATATATATATATATATTTTTTTGGTTGTACTTTTAGTATATATGGTTTTGGTTGTAGTTTTATATATATATATGGTTTTGATATATATATATATATATATATATATATATATATATATATATATATATATATATGTACTGTGTGTATGTATGGTCTCTAATTATTATTAACTATAATAATCCTGAATCACACATTGGTCTCATGAGACTTTTTTTTTTTTTTTTTTAGCCTTTTAAAACTTTTTTTAGACCTGTTTTTAGCCTTATCACAAGGAGGATTTGTTATTCTGATTTAAATTTTATATAAGCATCAATTTTTCAAAGATCTGAAAACATGTTTTTCAGAAGAAGGAAAGAAAAACCTTCAGAAACCAGACAAGACGACACATCTGGATTCATTCTGACTCAAACAGTGAGTTATTCATTCTCAAAGACATTACAGGCAGTCGTTCAGCAGATCTTCACTCATGTTGCCATTTCTTCTCCATCAGGCCGTTTCTCTGGATAATGACTGAGTTTGTTTAAAGAGCAGGTGATATGGTATTTTCCAGAGTCCTAATATTGTGTTGGAGTTCCTTAAAACAGGTTTAAATGCAAGATCAGAAAACATCGTCAGTTTCTCAAAATATACATTTAATATTAGAGTCATTTTCATTCGAAGCAAGTTCGGAGCAAGCCCCTCCCTTCCATAAGCCTACTCTGCTCTGATTGGTCAGCTGGACAAGCCTTTTCTGATTGGCACAGAGAGGAGTCATTGAGCCAGTTAGCCAGAGCTACCATTGACAAAGCAAAGCAAAACAATAATATAGTGATCCAATCCATTCTTATAATAATGACATAAAATACAAAAACACTTATGCAAGCGAATCGTGCCCACAGCTGTAATGTTATACATGTTGTGCCCTCTGTCTTAACTTTTAATCAGAACGCAGAACAGATGTATCACAGGAGCACCCGCATTAACCCTATAACTGCTGGTGTAGCACAATACACAGCAATTTCACCACGATTATAAAGTCTTCTTAAATATCATGTAAACACACTAATAGGGGAAGTGTTTGTGGACAGGTCAGACTCTGTTCATATTTTGTATTACTCAGTGACGTATACCAGTAACAGGGAAAAGATTCGAAAATATGACGACTCGTTAAGGCGATTCAGAACCAACTCTCTTTTGAAAGACAAAATCTTTATCATGAACTTTTTTGATTAACAACTTTTCAGATTGTTTTCATTTAAGGATAGCTACATTATAAACTGCAACATATATATTTTTCAAAAACCCATATTACCTGCTCTTTAAGCCAATAAAGGCATGTTGTCATCCACCACACCGAGTGCACCTGAATCTCTTCATTATTCCTCCATCGACTTCACAAACGCTGACCCGCCGTCAGGAGAGATCAGGGGCCTGTCCTCGCTGACCAGTGAATACGCTGCGGTCCGACACTGTCCTGCAGGAGACACAGACACAGAGAACAACACCTCAACATCTGAGAAAGAGCCCAAAAAACCAGACATGACAGCAAAGATCACAGACACGTCCTCACCGGCATCAGAAGACGTGATTTATGAAAACACGAGCCATCGCTACAGACAGAAGGAAGAGCTGGTCAGCGCAGATGATGCTGAAAAACAAGACTGAACCAAAACCTTTGAATCTTTGAGCACCAGTTTAAGAGATCCTTCATCTAAAAATAACAATTACAAACCTACAGAACTTTCTTTCATCTGTGGAACATAAAATAAGATAATTTAAGTGTTTATTCTTAACGTTTTTAAAGTAGCCTATAGTTCACCCAAAAAGACACATTTACTGCTAATGTACTCATCCTCAGGCCATTAACGATGAAGATTACTTTATTCTTACGTAGTTAACGAAAGAGCATAATGCATATAATCTTACAAATAAATATCTGATCTTTTAAAATTAAACATTTATTAATTATGTACAGAGCTGTAAACTTTTAAAAAAATGTGGACGTTCGGCATTTACAAATAAAGTTCCTATTACAGAATAAAAAAAGCATTCAAAAATATATATTGTTATTAAAATCACTATTTCTATATCTAAGCAGATAAAATACCAGTTTGGTGTCCTCTGGTGGTGAGTGTTTCTTGTTGTAATCACAGGAACTGATGTGCAGTTTCCATCTGCTCCACTAGAGACAGAAGAGACTTCACTTTCAGATCATTGACAACATGAAAACACTTTCAGTTTCAGTTCAGATATTACAGATGACAGCTCTGTGACAGACTCTTACTATTACAAAACAAAACACAATGATTTATTGCCTCTATGCTGAATCTGTCAAATGTCTAAATGTAAATGTTTACAGTATCAGACTTACTGTACAGGAATAATTAAATACTGTAGAAGTGAGCAGCTCGTATTGCTGACTTTAGACACAGACACATTACAAACAGACAGCAGTGATCTGCTGAAATCTCTCCTGCTTTCAGCTTCTGTCAGTATCTTGGGCAAGAAAACCTTCCTTATTTGAAGTAATGATAAACTGAATTCAGAACATGAGAAATATTACCATAACACAATGTTGATATACAGTATAATATCTCAAATAAGTAAGAAATGCAAGAGATGAGAATAAAAAAAACATGTTTCATTTGTAATGTGATTCAAAATGTATTCCTGAATATGAAGAATTATTATGAACATGAACAATGGATCTCACATGATTCATTTCCATGAGATATAAAGAAATGTTTTGAATATTCAGCTTCAGACTGATTTGCATATTTCTCAGCCTGGCTACTGTTACTGAGTTCTGTCTAAAGGAGAAGTGGTGAATCTCTAATATGAGCTAAATTGTGTCGTTTTCACACACAGTTCTCCCTCCGTTCAGTGTAGAAGCGTCAGCTTGAGCTCTGTCTTCAACTCTCTTCTCTGGTAAGACATTTACACACAACACACTCAAACTCACACTTACTCCTGTAGCTTTCAGATTCGGAAACGTTAAAGTTTAAAACATTTAAGATAAGAATGACCTATTTTTAAAATATTTAGCGTTGTTCTGTATTCTCAGGTAAATAATAAATTCTGAAACTTAAATCTAGAAATATGAAGTTTATACCAAAACAGCTATAAATTCATACACAATAAAATATTTTTTCATCGTATCAATCAACAATGTCCCTCACACACCTGTAGATGATCGATAAGTGCATAGGATACACAATCAAAAACAGCTCCAACATTTCTGCTTTTTTCATTCTATAAAATGTCTTCATTTGTTGTTTCTTCTGCTGTAAGGTGAATGTAAATGATGGAAACATTGGTGACGTTCCTCCTCACTGGATCTCTGATACAAGGTCTCATTCTTAGATTATTCCTCTGTTTAACAAGATTAATTATTATTATGAAAGCACTTGCATGTGATCTTCATGAGATAAAGAGCAATAAGTTCTGCAGAAGTGTGTTCTGCTTGTATCCTCTGATCGTTTACTTCCTTCGATCTGTTTGTTTTTGTTTTAGGTGTTTTGTGTGGCTTTAATATCAATCTGCCGAATAAAGTAGAAGCTCTGCAAGGATCCTGTGTTTTCATCCCCTGCACATTTGATATTGATCAACGATATGAAGCTGACCTCACTGACAGTGCAAAGAGAATGTGGTTTAAAGTTGGAAGAAGTACAGCGGTGTTTGACTCCAGCAGACCCAACACTGGACTGTTAAAAGGAGAAATGTTTGGCACTGCTACACAGAAAAACTGCACCACACGCTTCGATAATGTTGATCAGAGTCATGATGGGTCATATTACTTCAGACTTGAAGCCAGTGGTGGATTGAAATATAGCTACAGAGGACCTACATACTCTCAAGTTCAAATTGCCGTCTTAGGTGAGTGTCATATTGTTCATGCTGCTTCTATAGTGTGACTGGACATGAAAAAGAAATCTACTACTGTACAATATATACATTCCTCACTGGATACGATAATCAACATTATCCTGTAATATGTCTGTCTGTTTCAGGATCTCCACCCAAACCTACACTGAGCATCTTTCCGGATCAGGAGGAGGTGATTGAGGGAAGTTCAGTGAGTCTGCGCTGCTCTACTAAGATCTTCTGTCCGTCTCGTCCATCATCTCTCACATGGAGCTCGTCTCTCATCGAGAGCGTCACAGGACGACAGTATCAGAGACAAACTGAGCTCATCTCTGATCTGAACTTCACTGTTTCTCACCGTCATCACAGAGTCACTTTCACCTGCACTGCAACACACCAGATACAGCAGCAGATCACAACACAAGAGTCTCGTCTGCTACGCGTTCAGTGTAAGACAGGAATTATATCAATCTATTCTGACTTATCTATAATTAATGCTCTAAATTAAAGTAATTGCCTGAATGATTTCTCATCCACTAGATGCTCCCAAAAACACATCGTCGAGGATAAATCCAGCTGGTTTAGTTCTGGAGGGTCGTTCAGTGACTCTGATCTGCAGCAGTGATGCAAACCCAGCAGTGAACTACACCTGGTACAGAGACACTGAGAGACCTCTGAATCCAGTTCAGACCGGACCAAACCTGACCATCAACAACACCGACCCGACACACAGCGGACGATACTACTGTACAGCTGAGAACAAACACGGCACACAGAACTCATCAGTGCTGCTGGACGTCCAGTGTGAGTGTTATGAGTCTTTACTCATGCAAATATTCTAAATATTTAGAGTCAATTGTTTCACACAATGTAGCATTAACAACCTTTATACTGCATATAATAGATTGTAAAATATGACTATACAGTATATTTGTTACAAACGGATTGGCAACAGAGGATTAGTGGAAAACTGGTATTTATTGCGATCGCCAAAGATAGACAGTGGACGAATAGCAAATGGATGGGGATGGGGATGGGGTGACCAGAGTAGCCGGTGAAGAGCACACACCTCGGCGATGGAGAGTAGTTTGAGGTACTTGAGAGAAGCAGCACTGGAGAGTAACTGGAGCCATGGGGAGGTGAAGGCAGATCGCTTGGAGAGAAGGTAAACACATGAGGTAAATATCAACAGGACTCAACTCAATTCAACTCAACTTTTATTTTTAAAGCACTTTCAAAACCATTAGAATGGACCAAAGTGCTGTCCATAAGTAGGCTGACCAATAACTCTAAAATACATACAAACATTAATTACATTAAAACAAGACACAAGATAATCAAACAACAAATCACTCACAGTTCTCAGACCTAATCAAATGCCAAAGGCTTGATTAAATAAATAAGACTTCAATTCCTTTTTAAAAATATCCATGCCTGATGAGGTTTTTAGGGATAGAGGCAACACATTCCAAAGTGCAGGATCCGCAACAGAAAAAGCACAATCTCCACTACGCCTCAAGCGAGACCGTGGGATGGTTAGGAGCATATTCAGAGAGGAGCGAAGGTGATGTTGAGACTGATAAGGAATTAACATGTCTTTTATGTACTCAGGAGCTTGATCTCATGTAGTGCTTTAAAAACAAACATCAACACCTTATATTGTATTCTGTATCTAACAGGTAGCCAGTGAAGGGATATCAATTAAGGTGTTATGTGATCCGGTTTTCTGGTATTTGTTAAAAATCTCGCTGTAGCATTCTGGACACACTGAAGATGAGTGACCAGTGATTCACTTATGCCCAGATAAAGAGCATTACAATAGTCCAGTCGGCTTGAAACAAAGGCATGCACAACAATCTCAAAGTCCTTGTACGAAAGAATTGGTTTCAGTTTAGACAATTTTTTTTAACTGAAAGAAAGATTATTTCATAACGCTGTTAACTTGACAATCAAAGCGTAAGTCAGAATCAAAAAATTCTCCAAGGTTCTTTACATAACTTTGCATATTGTTGGACAGTAGTCTATTATTTCCAGCCAGAGCATTCCCAAGCTCCTTGTTCCCAAACATAATAAACTCAGTATTGTCCTCATTTAATTAAAAAAATATTTTCAAGCGATCCCTTTACCTCAGTCAAGCACTTATAAAAATTAGTAAAAGATGCACAACCATCATACTCCAAAGGAAGATACAATTGTAAATCATCAGCGTACAAGTGATAGTTAATATTATGCTGCTTAAAAATAGACCCCAGTGGAAACATTTACAGAGAGAACAGAGTTGGACCAAGGATTGATCCCTGAGGAACCCCCAAGAAATAGTAGCGGATGCAGAGACATAATTTCCAATTTTAACAGAACATGTCCTATCATGCAAATAAGAGGAAAGCCAGTTAAGGGCTAAACCATTGATTCCTACATAATCTCTAAGGCGGTCTATTAAAATTGCGTGATCTAAAGTATCAAAGGCTGCACTTAAATCTAACATCATTAAGACAACACTTTTTCCCGGAGTCAATACTTAAAGGCCATGTTGCAGGTTAATCACCACTTTAATGGGTACATAAATCACTCAAGATATGTATATCATTTTTAAAATCTATCAAAAATGGGCTTAAAGACCTATTTTTTAAGTTTTTGGTATTAACGTTTTTTTTACGCAACTCGGTGATGACGTCATGTTGGGGAGAAGGTAGCCTCAGCCTAGTATGATGCCGCGTTCCAGGCAACCCGTAACCCGTGTTTTTCCAACCTTAAACCCTTGAAAGTGCACTGGAACGGCAGTCAAACTCGTGACTTCCCACCCGTTAACTCGTGTCTCGTACTAGATGGATGTACTCCGAGTTCCGAGGTCACACAGCACGCAAAACAACGATGACAGCCCCTACAAATAATACTGCCTGCTGATGCAGTGTTTATGCAAGTAGTACACATTGAAAAAAACGATTTTAGGTCAATGCAACGTTGCAGTAAAATAAATAATCTAGTTACAATTCCTTGTGCTCAGAAAGTTTGGCGTAACTTGTCTGGAACAGTACAAAGTCGTTAGTAGTGGTATGAAATAGTGATTACGAGCTCAAAAACCTGCTTGGAACGGAGCATCAGAACTATAGCGACTGACTGGGATGAGGAAGAGGTGGCAAGAGCCAACATGTATGATGGCTCGCAGCCATGTAATTTCGATCGAGCCAGCCGTGAGAGGTAAAAAGAGGAATTGCCAAGAACTGATGTCCGTCCAAGCCTGTAATGCATGGTCCGAGGAGAATGAGTAGAGTTGGTGAAGTGTCCTGGTGAGTTGCTATCATTTAGCATCGCAGCAATGAGCACTGGAAATAATTTACGAGCAGCAGTGCACAATAACGACACACACACATATATATATACATATATATATATACATATATATATATATATATATATATATATATATATACACACACATATATATATATATATATATATATATATATATATATATATATATATATATATATATATATATATATATATATATAATTTTATTTATTTTTTTACTGTCATTGAGTAGCACCGAGTGAAAAAAAATCAATGTTTTCTTTTTATCTAGTGGCAGTGATCATGACGTTAGTTCAGATAAGTATCGGTAACCTTTGTCATAGTGTCGTAGTACTGGTAAACTTTGTCTTTGTCATCTAGAAATAGAAGGCATCATGCTAGCTATATGGACATTTCTAAGCGTTTATCTCTTCCTCCGGTGAAAATGATGTTGCAAACGTAGCCGCGTGTCTGTCGTCGCTGTGTTTGGCAGGTGCTTGTGTGGGCGATGCTGTCCCATGGAAACTGCATTGGAAAGCTTGTGCTGTTGGCAAGTGAGTGTGTTTGGGTCGCTGTTGGTCAATATCTCTCTATCTATCTGTCTGTCTATCTATCTATATATGTAGTCTATTTATCTATATATATATCTATGTATTTATCTATTTATCTATAATCTGCGCTATCTGAATACTCTCGTCTACTACTCGTCTCTATAGTCACTCTCAATGCTCTCAAGGCGGGCTTTGGTAAAGTCTCTCCCCAACGTGACGTGATGCAATGCATTGTGGGGGAAAGGAGACCGCTGCAAGATAGTACGTACTTTTTCGTATTATATTCCGTTATGTGATACCCAACAACATAAAATACAATGGATAACAGTTTAAATGTGTATTACCAACAAGCAAATTGCACAAATTCGTAAAAAAATTAACCTTGCAACATGGCCTTTAACAAAATATAGTTTGTAACCTTCAATAATGCTGATTCTGTGCTATGTTTGGTCCTAAATCAAGACTGAAAAATATCCACTATGTTATTTACAATCAAGAAATCTGTAAGTTGATTATGGACAACTTGAACTCTGAAATCGTATTCATAAAAGGCAATTTCGAAATAGGTCTGAAATTTTTTAACTCATGTGAATCCAAATTATGTTTTTTTTAAACCGGCTCAATAACAGCAAGCTTAAACCCTGAAGGTACAGTTCCATGATATAAACTACTAATGATAATAAATAGTATATTAGGACATCTCCTGCCATGTGGGCCACCAGAAGCGGTCTTTTAGCACGGAAAGAGTTGCGTCTACCCCTGGGTGGCCAGTGCCTAGGGAGGTGTGAGTGACATGTATAAGCGGGGATGCTGTGTCCAAGGAACATATATGAGTCCGGGGGGACAGCCCGGCGGAACAGGAGGAGGGACTTCGGAGGCGATTGGTGGAGAGGTCCATTAAATTGGGCTGGCTATGAGTTGAGTCATGCTCATAGTCTCTGGCTCGTCTGTACTTTCTTCCGATGTGTGAATTCAGGAGAGAGCATCAGCCTTGGTGTTGTGAGGAACTGGTCGATAGGAGATAGTGAAGTGGAATCGGGTGAAAAATAGGGCCCATCGAGTCTGGCGAGGGTTTAGACATTTAGCCTCTCGGAGGTATTGTAAATTCTTGTGGTCAGTAAATACAGTGAAGGGATGTACTGCTCTCTTGAGCCATTGTCGCCACTCCTCCAGAGCCAATTTGATGGCTAGTAGCTCCCGGTTTCTGATATCATAGTTTTTCTCCGCTGGGCTGAGCTTCTGGGAGAAGATGGCACATGGATGGAGTCGGGGAGGGGTCCCCTGCCGCTGTGATAGTACCGCTCCAACTCCAGTGGTCGAGGCATCCACTTCCACCTCGAAAGGCCTGTTTGAGGGTTGTGAAGGCTTTGGTGGCAGCTGGAGTCCAGGACAGAGATTTGGGTTTGTTGCAGAAGGAGGTCTGTGATGGTACTGGTAATGGAGCTGTAATTTTGAATAAAACGGCGATTAGCAGAACCTAAGAAACGTTGGAGTTCTTTTATGGTTGATGGGAGTGACCAGGACTGGCCAAAGCTGAACTATTGATGATGTACCCCAGGAATTGAACGGATGGCTGATGGAAGGTGCATTTCGCTGCCTGTAACTGGGTTAGGACTGCTACTTCTGTTCGGCCAGACTCCAGGAGTAGATGAGGATGTCATCTATGTAAACTATAACTCCCGGTACTCCCAGAGCACTTCATGCATGAAGTCCTGGAAGACTGAGGGGGCATTGACTAGGCCATAAAGCATCACCCTATACTCTTAGTGGCCAGCAGGGGTCCCAAATTCAGTCTTCCATTCATCACCTTCCCGGATACAGATGAGATTATATGCACTTCTGAGATCGAGTTTGGAGAATATTACTGCTCCTCTAAGTTGTTCGAGGGTGGCTGGGACGAGGGGAAGAGGATACTGGAATTTGACTGTGATTTGTCTTCGTGCTCGGTAGTCAATACAGGGTCGTAGGCCTCCATATTTTTTAGCCACAAAAAAGTTGGGAGCGGCAGGGGATGTAGATGGAACTATATAACCTTGTTTTAGGGCCTCTTCAATGTACTCCTCCATGGCCTTCCGTTCCGGAAGGGAGAGTGGATACATTTTCCCGCGAGGTGCTGGCGCACCCGGAATCAGGTCTATGGCACAATCCCAAGGGCAGTGAGGAGGAAGTTGTGAGGCTTTGTGTGGGCAGAAGACGTCACTAAATTCACAGTAGCCAGGGGGAATTTCAACTGAACATTTGTCAACAGGACTTTCGATGGAGGTGGTGTTGATGGGTAGGACTTCTGAAGTTTTCATCGGCGGTGATGGTTTGTGAGGGAAACTACTGGATTTTGTTGTTCCAGCCATGGATGACCGAGAATGATATATTTCGTTGATTCTTTTAGAACTAGGAAGGTATTGGACTCTACATGTAATAAGCCAATGGTTATTTGAACTGGACTCACAGTGTACCGAATAAGCCGGTGGTTAAGGGGTTTTCCGGTGATGGTGATCAATTGGTAGGTGGTTTCAGTTGAATTGGATGGTAACTTAACCTGTAGGCAGAGGCTCCCTGAGATAAAGTTCCCGGCTGACCCGGAGTCGAGGAGGGCGGTAACTGGAAGAGTGATGTTGTCAGCAGTAAGTTGTACAGTGGTGGTGAGTGGATTCATCTTAATAGGAGATGGTTTGATATAACTCACTGCTGGCCGTGGTGGGTGAAGAGGGCAAGCCAGGATGTGATGGTTCCCTGAGCCGCAGTAGAGACATAGTCCCTGGGTCAGCCGCCTCTGCCACTCAGTAGGTGCCAGACGATGGCTATCAGTTTGCATTGGTTCAGGGTCAGATTCCGGAGGATTCTTGGGTTCGATCCTATGATACTGTGTGGGTGGCTGGGCTGGTGAGCATTCTTGAAGGCAGGTTTGAAGACGATTGGAACATCTGACAGTGAGCTGGATGAATCTTTCCACAATCATCGTAAGCACCAGGTGGAGGTGCAGCTTGGGATCCAGACCTTGACGGAAGGCTGTGAGGAGGGATGCCTCTTTCCACCCACTGGCCGCTGCTAGGGTTCTTAATTGCAAGGAATACTGGTGTATAGTCTTCTAGCCTTGTTTTAAAGTATATAATTGCTCACCCACGGATGAATCACCTTCGGTAGTGCCAAATACCTCCCGGAAGTGAGCGAGGAAATTTTCTAGGGATCGGGTTGCCGATCCATTTTGTCTCGGCCCAACACATAGTGGGACCTGTGAGAGATGAAATGATAAAGGTGATTTTTGGTTGTTCATTGGGGTATAATTGAGGTTGGGTCTCAATGGCTAGTGAACACTGGAGGAGAAACCTGTTGTAGTCCTCCGCCAATCCAGAGTATGGCGCTGGTCTGACTACCAGGCTAGAGTAGATGATGTTAGCCGTAGAAGAAGATACAGGATGTTGTGGTGGATGAGTCCTTGCCGAAGAAGATGGGGAGGTGGCGTGAGGTGTCAGTAACCGCCGCAGCGAATCCACCAGTTCCTGAAATGGATCGGGTTTGCTCATCCTCAGCCTTGAGGTCCGATCTTCTGAAACAAATGGACTGGCAACAGAGGATTAGTGGAAACTGGTATTTATTGCGATCGGCAAAGTTAGACAGTGAGTGAGTAGTAAATGGATGGGGAATGAGAACCCTTGCAGTCTGGAAGTACACTTGCCGGATGGGGTAACCAGAGTAGAAAGTAAAGAGTACACACCTCAGTGATGGAGAGTAGTTTGAGGTACTTAAGAGAAGCAACACTGGAGAGTAACTGGAGCCACGGGGAAGAGAAGGCAGATCACTTGGAGAGAAGGTAAACACAAAAGGTTAATATTAACAGGAGTCAACTCTAGTAACTTTGCAGAGACTGTTCCGCTGATCAGTCACGAGATTGGACAAATGATGAACCGAGATGTGTGCTTGTATAGTGTTGGGGAGATTGGTGATTGAATAGTGAACAGGTGCAGGTGATTAATATTCAGGGGAGGGAGTTTGTGTGATGAGCCTGACCGACTTATGACAATATTGTGCCTGCCTACATTTTTTTTCCTATTCTATTAGATGCACCTAAAAACACATTGGTGAGGATAAATCCAGCTGGTATAGTTCTGGAGGGTCGTTCAGTGACTCTGATCTGCAGCAGTGATGCAAACCCAGCAGTGAACTACACCTGGTACAGAGACACTGAGGGACCTCTGAATCCAGTTCAGACCGGACCAAACCTGACTGTCAACAACACCGACCCGAGACACAGCGGACGATACTACTGTACAGCTGAGAACAAACACGGCACACAGAACTCATCAGTGCTGCTGGACGTCCAGTGTGAGTGTAACGTGTCTTTACTCATGCAAATATTCTAAATATTTAGAGTCAATTGTTTCACACAGTGTAGCATTACCAACCTTTTTACTGAATATAACAGATTGTAAAATATGACTATATATTGTGCCTGCCTATATATTTTTTTCTGTTCTCTTAGATGCTCCTAAAAACACATCTGTGAGGATAAATCCAGCTGGTTTAGTTCTGGAGGGTCGTTCAGTGACTCTGATCTGCAGCAGTGATGCAAACCCAGCAGTAAACAACACCTGGTACAGAGACACTGAGAGACCTCTGAATCCAGTTCAGACCGGGCCAAACCTGACCATCAACAACACCGACCCGACACACAGCGGACGATACTACTGTACAGCTGAGAACAAACACGGCACACAGAACTCATCAGTGCAGCTGGACGTCCAGTGTGAGTGTTATGAGTCTTTACTCATGCAAATATTCTAAATATTTAGAGTCAAATGTTTCACACAATGTAGCATTACCAACCTTTATACTGCATATAATAGATTGTAAAATATGACTATATATTTTGCCTGTCTACATATTTCCCCTATGCTTTTAGATGCTCCTAAAAACACATCGGTGAGGATAAATCCAGCTGGTTTAGTTCTGGAGGGTCGTTCAGTGACTCTGATCTGCAGCAGTGATGCAAACCCAGCAGTGAACTACACCTGGTACAGAGACACTGAGAGACCTCTGAATCCAGTTCAGACCGGACCAAACCTGACCATCAACAACACCGACCCGACACACAGCGGACGATACTACTGTACAGCTGAGAACAAACATGGCACACAGAACTCATCAGTGCTGCTGGACGTCCAGTGTGAGTGTAACGAGTCTTTACTCATGCAAATATTTTAAATATTTAGAGTCAATTGTTTCACACAGTGTAGCATTACCAACCTTTATACTGCATATAATAGATTGTAAAATATGACTATATATTGTGCTGGCCTTCTTTTTTTTTTCTATTCTCTTAGATGCACCTAAAAACACATCGGTGAGGATAAATCCAGCTGGTTTAGTTCTGGAGGGTCGTTCAGTGACTCTGATCTGCAGCAGTGATGCAAACCCAGCAGTGAACTACACCTGGTACAGAGAGACAGGGTCTCAGTTTGAGCTCCTCCAGACTGGATATAATCACACCTACATTGTGACAAACCCTACACACGGAGCATGGTATGGCTGTAAAGCTCAAAACCAGCATGGCCACTGCAATGCTACAATTCAGCTGGATGTTCAGTGTGAGTAAAAACACAGACCGCAAATTAATTTAATCTTATAAATTTAATCTGATTCCTGATAACAAATACTGTGAATATAGAACAATAACAGTCATCTGTGCAGACTGTGAAAATGAAAAAAGAAAAGCTATGAAATGGTTGTAGCACTGTGACAAACATCTTCATTTACAGAAAATGCATCTGAGAAGAGAGAAGGGGATTTATTTCCCCTTTTGTAAATGATACAATGAACATGTTAAAGTTACACTACAGCATTTTGAAATGCAAGGTTTCGATATAAAACTGCACTCAAACCAGTGAAATCTATCAGCAGCTCTTCTATAAAGGCGATGCAGTGATCAAACACTCAGGGTACGACTCAGTCTTATTTTCTGTGGCATCCGACAGCATTAGATGCAGCACATCTAATGGGTGAATTATATAAATTAAGGACTTTTTATAACCGAGTACTACTGTAGTCAGAATAGTCAAATGAGTTCTTCAGCACAATAATGGCACTTTCACCAGTGTGGTGTTTTGTAGACAGAACTAACCGTAGCTTAATAATTGTGGCCTGTTCCTCTTTTCTACTTTAGCAAATTTTTTAGCTTGAGGGTATGTTTTTTTCTTCTGTTTTTGTCATGAACACATTTGTATTCATCATCAGTGAAATAATCTTAAACTGACGGAAATAACCCTGACTTAAAAACTGTGGCTTGTTCCTCTTTTCTACTTTAGCAATTCAATTCAATTCAATTCAAGTTTATTTGTATAGCGCTTTTTACAATTCAAATCATTACAAAGCAACTTTACAGAAAATTATATTTGTACAATATTTAGTAGTAGCTTATAAGTGGTGACTGTTAGTTTGTGCACATATGACAGGATTTTCAGAAAAATTAATACAAGACGTAGTCAGCCAGACGATGAACATTATTAACAGTAATTATTATATGATGCAGTCACACTTGTAGCAATATTTGTTAGTTCTGTTTGTTGATTCAGGGTTAGCATCATCTGAGGTCCTCTGAGGGTCAGCATCAAAAACAGAGAGAGTGTGTCTGAACCCCTAATATTATCAGGAAGGCTATTCCAGAGTTTGGGAGCCAAATGTGAAAAACCTCTACCTCCTTTAGTGGACTTTGCTATCCTAGGAACGACCAAAAGTCCAGCGTTTTGTGACCTTAGGGAGTGTGAGGGATTGGCTAGTTACAGTAGGTACGCAGGAGCTAAACCATTAAGGGCCTTATAGGTAAGTAATGATAATTTGTAACTGATATGGAACTTAATAGGTAGCCAGTGCAGAGACTGTACAATTGGGGTAATATGATCATATTTTCTTGACCTGGTAAGGACTCTTGTTGCATTTTGGACTACTTGTAGCTTGTTTATTGAAGAAACTATATACTTTAGCAAATCATTAAGGTTATATGTATATTGTTTTTTTTTTGTCATGAACACATTTGTAAACCATCCACAGAGAACCAAACTTAAATTTACAGAATAAATATGTTAATATAGCAACTTACTGAAATACTAAAATGTATTTTGTTGTTTCCTTGTAATATACTGACAACCACCATAAAACACTGAATTATAAATTAAATTAAGTAATATGACTTGTATTTTTTCCACTTCTAAAACCTGTGTATTTAACTGTATTTTACTGTAAAATCACATGAAATGTGATTTATTATTTTTCACAGTAAGAGAACTTGCTGTTAACATGTTTTGCACTGTAGAGACCATCAAGATCATCTGTATCATAACGATTATATTTTCTCTTTCAGTTGCACCCAATATCTCCATCTCTTGCAGTCGAAGCAGTGTAACGGAGTGTGTGTGTGAGGCTCATGGGAATCCCTGTCCTACACTTGAGTGGCGTCTGTCTGGACGTGTGATCACTAACTCTACAGAAACCTCCATCAGTGAGGAGACGTTAGGAAGCACAGGAGTGAAGAGCGTCCTGAACATCCATCAGTCCCTCACAGACACGGACGTCCTGCAGTGTTTCAGCACAAACAAATACAGCAGCGCCAGTCAACAGTTTCAGATCATCCCACCGCCACAAGACACAAGTGAGGAACACAACAACAGCTTCATCTGATCAACAAGAAAGATCACAGATGATATCTTTATCCATATGAAAAAGTAGCTTAATTGTACAAAAAAAACACTTGAGATAATAAATTATTAATGACACTTTTAAAAGTTCAATATATTATAATGGCAATGTCACATCTGAGATCCCCTGAACTATGAAAGACCAACCTCTGAGCAACAAAACACTGTTTTGCAGGTTTCCATCATCCGTCGGTGCTGCTCGGAGCTGCTGTCGGAGCCTCAGTGATGATGATCGCGTGCTTCGTGAGGCTCTGCTATGAACGGTGGGAATAATCACAAACCTGGTGTAATATATGATGAGATAAAGGCAAACCATATTATATATATATATATATATATATATATATATATATATATATATATATATATATATATATATATATATATATATATATATATATATATAATATATATACACACACATACATACATAACAGATATTTTTTCAGCTATTATGGTAAATGTTTTCTAAAGTATAAAGCATCAAACAGTTATTATACTAAAAAAAAATACTTTTTAAAACAAATAAATCTTAACTGAAATAAAATTCTAATATTTATAAGTAAACAACAATATTAGTAATTTTGTTTATTTTTTGTTGTATTGCTATTTAGCACTTTTAAAATATTTTCACTTAAACCTAAATGAATAGTTCAACCAAAAATGAAATTTTTTTGACTCTCAAAGCCATGATTCCCATTCACTTTCATTATATGACTGACAGACTGCATTGGTTTGAGTTTAAAATCTTGGTTTATGTTCTACTGAAGAAACAAAGTCACCTACATCTTGGATGCCCTGGGGGTAAGCAGATAAACATCAGATGTACATTTTTGGGTGAACTAACCCTTTAAACTAAGTGAAATTGCTGCTTGAGAAATTTGCTGAAATCAAATATAGACTTCAGACTTCAAAACACTTTTTTTAAAAAGTTTTGGTTTTAGTTTTAGTTAATAATAATCCTGGATCAGACATTGCTCTAATGAGACTTCACCTGCTTTTAGCTTCATCAAAAGGAGGAATTGTGATTCTGACTGAGTTTACCGTATATAGAAGTATTTTTTTTTTTTTTTGATGATCTGAAAATATGTTTTTCAGAAGAAAGAAAGAAAAACCTTCAGAAATCAGACAAGACGACACATCTGGACTCATTTTGACTCAAAAAGTGAGTTATTCATTCTCAAAGACATTACAGTCAGTCATTCAGCAGATCTTCACTCATTTTGCCTTTTCTTCTCCATCAGGCCGTTTCTCTGGATAATGATAGTGAGTCTGTTTACGCCAATAAAGGCATGCTGTCATCCACCACACCGAGTGCACCTGAATCTCTTCATTATTCCTCCATTTACTTCACAAACACTGACCCGCCGTCAGGAGAGATCATGGGCTTTGCCTCGCTGACCAGTGAATACGCTGAGGTCCGACACTGTCCTGCAGGAGACACAGACACAGAGAACAACACCTCAACATCTGAGACAGAGCCCAAAAAACCAGACATGACAGCAAAGATCACAGACACGTCCTCACCGGCATCAGAAGACGTGATTTATGAAAACACGAGCCATCGCTACAGACAGAAGGAAGAGCTGGTCAGCGCAGATGATGCTGAAAAACAAGACTGAACCAAAACCTTTGAATCTCTGAGCACCAATTTAAGAGAACCTTCATCTAAAAATAACAATTACAAACCTACAGAACTTTCTTTCATCTGCGGAAAATAGAAGAAGTTATTTTAAGTGTTTATTCCTCATCGTTTTAGCAGGATAAATTGCCCAAACAGGCAAATTTACTGTTAATGTACTCATCCTCAGGAAATTGACCATGAAGTTTACTTTATTCATCAGTAGAATAGTAAAGAATTGTCTTGGCGATTCATAAGATGCAAATCAGCAGCTACAGTCACTCTGAAAGGCAAAAAAAGCAAAAAAGTTATTATGAAGCGAAACGATCTGAAGAAGAAGCTGAACATTATTTACATTACATTACATTTGCATTTATTCAATTAGCAGACTCCTTTATCCAAAACGGCTATTATTTACAACAGTATCACCTGTAATCCAGTCCTGCATGGTTTATTTTTTAATATGTATTTTATTATACACCTATCACTTTCATTTCCTATTCAAATATATTTATTTTTATTGCAATTTTTTCCTTTAATTTTTTTAATTATTTTTAATTATACATTTTGTTTTAAGACATGTACTTTAGCTTTATTAAAATGTTCTGAAAAAGGAATAGCCTACAATCTCTAATAATAATAATAATTGAATAAGTCTATTTAAATGATACACCAAGATAAAAACTAAACTGAAACTGATATAAAAGCAGGCGTGAGGAACTCTCAGTCTGATGTGTGTGGATGAAAAGTGTTTTATTTAATTGTTTGATTAAATGACTTACAGATTGTGTTGCTTCCAATTCTACTCCCAGAGTCATCAGACTTCCTCCGAAAAACTCTCTGCATTTTTTATAGACAACAAATGAGGGGAAAAAGAGAAATCTGGGATAAAATTGACAGATTTTGAGGTTTGAGGATGACATTGTGCCTGTATAGTTCTGTATAGTTTAGGGTGACCAAATCATAGTGTTTAAGAAAAGAGGAAAGTAGGGGGTGGAGTTTGTGGGCGGGGCTTCTTCTAACAGTTCAGGTAGCATGTTTTTTTGTTTGTTTTCTCATTTAGATTTTATAAAAAAGAAAAAGAAAACAAGTAGAAAGAATAGAAAAATAATAATTAATGCCAGTGCTAGAGAGTCATTTTTAAATAAAAATAAAACAAGTCAAAAGAACAGAAAGAATAGATAATGCAAGTGTTATTATTTACAATAAACTGTCATTTTTTACAATAAATAAAAAGAAAAGAAGTAGAAATAATAGAGAAAGAATAGAGAATGCTATTGTTGGAGGCTCTTCTTTCTTTATAAATAAAACAAGTAGTTAGAAATAGAAAGGATAATACAAATGTTAAAGGGAAGTTTTAGAATAACTTCCCTCTATTAGAATATAGAGTGATAGGGTCAAATGAAGAGGACAGAGCTCACCCAGCAACTACAACTTCTACGAGCTCCCACTGCGCTGCTCACACCACCCTTTCCTCCCACACCACTGGAGAACCCCTCCCAGCCTGAACCACTCCTCCCCATTCCGGAGACCTACTCGGGTGAGCCGAATTTTCGTAGAGCTTTCTTAACACGATGCGATATGCATTTCTCTCTTCAACTTGGGACCTTCTACAATTAACAAGCTAAGGTGGCGTTTGTGTTGACCCTGCTCACTGGGAGGGTGGCATTATAGGGAACGGCGGTGTGGGAGAATCAAGATCCATGCTGCGCCTTGTTCCAGACACTCTCCGCCGAGATGAGACGGGTCTTTGATCGGGTCGTCGCTGGGAGAGAGGTGGCTAGGATGCTAGCTGAATTACGTCAGGGAGAGAGATCCATCTCAGACTTTTCCATCGAGTTCCGCACCCTAGCGGGACATGTTCCTGCATGGACTGGCTGACCGCATCCAGAAAGAGATCTATGCCCTGGACCTTCCGATCTCACTCAATGGGCTCATTGAATTGGCATTGAGGGTAGATGCACGGCTGACATGAGTGGATCAACGGAACCTACCCAATTCCACAACGAAAGCCCAGACAGACGTTCGAGTCAGCGGTGGGGACACGGCCAGCCCCTCCTACGATCACGAGCCCATGCAGGTAGGGCGAGCTCGGCTTTCCCGGGAGGAGAAGGAGAGGCGGAGGTCCCTGGGTCTGTGCTTCTACTGCGGGGGGACCGGTCATCACGCCTACATCTGTCCAGTAAAAGGCCAAGCCCGGTAGTAAGTATGAGGCTACTATCGGGTGGGATCTCCGCCGAGAAGACCTCATCATCATCTACACTCCTCCCGGTAAGACTAAGATGGTCAGCACAGATTCACGATTGTCAAGCACTTTTGGACTCCGGGGCTGAAGGTAATTTCATGGGCAAAGCACTAGCACGCAGACTTCAAATTCCCCTCAGACCCCTCACGCACCACATCACGGTTCATGCCCTCGATGGACAGAGACTACCGGTCATCTCTCACATCAACCTCATCACATCAGGCAACCACTCAGAAACCATCTCCTTCTACATCCTTGACTCTCCTCTCGCACCCATAGTACTCGGTCACCCCTGCCCCCTCCTGCACAACCCCAAACTAGACTGGCAATTAAATTTTATTCTGGCCTGGAGTAACAATTGTCATGAGTCTTGTCTAGTGTCAGCTTGTCCATCTGTTTCAATATCTGTGTTTCAGGAGGAGGCAGTGGATTTATCTAACGTGCCCGTGGAGTACCTCCACCTGAAGGAAGTGTTCAGTAAGTCTCGTGCTGCTTCTCTCCCTCCGCATCGTCCCTATGACTGTGCCATATATTTACTGTCAGGTAAGTAAAATAAAGGCAAATTATATTCACTTTCTGTCCCAGAAAGGGAGGCTAGGGAGAAATATATTTCTGATTCTCTAGCTTTGAAGTTCATCTGCCCTTCCTCTTCTCCAGCAGGGTCGGGGTTCTTTTTTGTGGAGAAGAAAGACGGATCGCTGTGACCTTGTATCGATTACCGGGGACTGAACAACATCACGATAAAGAATACTTACCCTTTGCCGTTGATGTCTTCAGCCTTCGAGAGGTTGCCGGGAGCATAGATTTTCACGAAATTGGACTTACGTAATGCTTATCATTTGGTCCGCATCAGGGAGGGGGATGAATGGAAGACCGGAAGAATTGGAAGAATTGGAAGAATTTTAACATCCCCAGGGGGCACTTTGAATACTTGGTCATGCCCTTTGGGCTGTCCAACTCCCCAGCGGTCTTCCAGGCAATCGTCAACGACGTGCTGCGAGATATGGTTGATCAATTCATATACGTCTACCTGGACGACATATTGATTTTTTCCTCTTCTCTCCAAGAACACGTGCAGCACGTTCGACGAGTGCTTCAGAGGTTGCTAGAGAATGGGCTTTTTGTCAAGACGGAGAAATGCGAGTTTCATGCACAGTCTGTTCTGTTTCTTGGGTATATCGTGTCGACTGAGGGAATACGCATGGATCCCGAGAAGGTTAAGGCTGTGGTAGAGTGGCCAAGTCCAGATTCCCGTAAGGCCCTACAGAGGTTTCTGGGAATCGCCAACTTCTACTGGCATTTTATTCGCAACTTAAGCCAATTAGCCGCACCTCTGACTGCCTTGACCTCCCCCAAAACTACGTTCAGGTGGTCAGACACAGCCGAGGCTGTGTTTGCCAAACTGAAGAGCTGCTTTGTTTCAGCCCCTATCCTGATCACCCCTGATCCATCACGTCAGTTTGTGGTGGAGGTCGATGCATCGGAGGTGGGGGTAGGGGCTGTGTTATCACAACATTCTCCCTCAGACGACAAGGTGCACCCATGCGCATTTTTCTCTTATCGATTATCCCCTGCCGAAAGCAATTATGATATTGGTAACCGAGAATTGTTGGCAGTCGAGATGGCATTGGAGGAATGGCGCTACTGGTTAGAAGGCTCAGGGGCTCCTTTTATAGTATGGACTGACCAATATAGTATGATAGAATATATTAGTACTGCTAAAAGGTTGAACTCCCGGGCAGGCTCGGTGGGCACTTTTTTTCGGACGTTTTGACTTTACTCTCTCGTACCGCCGGGTTCCAAGAACATCAAACCCCATTCTTTGTCATGTATTTTTGACCATTCCGAACGCCCATCTACTCCTGAGTGTATTTTACCTGAGACATTAGTGGTCTCCACACTCACATGGCCTTAGAAGTGGTAACGCCTCCGCCCGGGTGCCCACCGAATCGATTATTTGTGCCGGAGGGATTACGGTCCAACGTCATCCAGTGGGGCCATTGCTCTAATGTGGCTCTTCATCCAGAAGTTAACCGTACTAAATTCTTAGTCAAGCAACGATTCTGGTGGCCACTTATGGCTCGTGACATTCACAGGTTTGTTTTGGCTTGCTCTGTTTGTGCCACTGGTAAGACTTCCAATCGACCCCCTGATGGGTTACTTCAACCGCTGCCGGTCCCTTCGAGACCCTGGTCCCACAACGCACTAGATTTTATTCCCAACCTCCCGCCCTCCCAGGGCAACATGGTATTTTTGACCATGGTGGACCAGTTCTCGAAGGCAGCCCACTTCATTCCCTTTCCCAAATTACCCTCAGCCAAGGAGACAGTGTTGACCGTCGTAGATAACATCTTTCGTTTACATGGCCTCCCGATAGACATGGTTTCCGACAGGGGACCCCAATTTGTGTCCAAATTTTGGAGTGAGTTCTGTAGATTACTGGGAGCGACTGTAAGTCTGTCCTCAGGGTTTCATCCCCAGAGCAATGGTTAAAACGGAGAGAGCCAACCAAGACTTGGAAAGGGTGTTGCGATGTTTGGTTTCCAAGAATCCTTCCTCCTGGAGCCAACAACTGTCAATGGTGGACTACACCCACAATACATTACCAATATCAGCTACGGGCCTATCTCCGTTTGAGTGTAGTGTAGGTTACCAGCCACCTATTTATCCCAGTCTGGAATCCGAAGTCGCGGTCCCCTCCATTCACGCCTTTGTCCAGAGGTGTCACCGCACTTGGACTAGAGCCCGCGAGACTCTACTCCGAGTGGGGGCGCACACCAAGGCTAAAGCCGATCGCCACCGGTCTAGGCCTCTCGTAAACGTTGTGGGTCAAAAAGTGTGGCTTTCTACCAAGAACATTGCTCTCCGTTCTGTCTCTAATAAATTGGCTCCCAAATTTATTGGCCCATTCACTGTCACCAAGATCATTCAAGATCAGCCTACTTAATGCCCTGTCTTTCGTCTCTTGTTTGTCAGATCATTGTTCAAGGTCCTCCATGCTACTTGTCTGTGTTCCACCAGCTCTGCTTCATTGTGTCTTGTCCCTGTTCGGTTGCTTTTGGATTACCAGTCATCATCGCGGATTCCTCACCACCACCACCACCACCAGCGCACTCAATCACCTCCTCACCTGTCTGTGCTGCCATTGAGGTCCTTGCATCACCCACCATCATCCAGCAACTTTACTCATCTTAATAAATACCAATTACTCGCAACTGCTTCCTGTCCTTACTTTCAGCCATGACACTGTGGTCCAGGGTCACAAATATCTGATTTTGTAAGATGTGCTCTCTTTACACAGAGTGTATGTGAGGCGAAATCGAAAGTCAAAGTAAACAGCGCAAATATCAAAAACATTTAAATACACAACATCCTGAGCAGTTCCTGAGGTGCCAAAATTATACAATATTATAATGTTTAAAGGAATTGACACGTAAGCAATGGTCAGAGAAAACAGCAGAATACTGGACATTTTGGCGATTAAGAAATACCCGCCTGACGCAATTTTGTACGTCCAAAAAGAGGACATGTCTGGGGAAAAGAGGACATTACTGTTACTGAGTTCTAAAGGAGAAGTGATGAATCTCTAATATGAGCTAAATTGTGTCGTTTTCACACACAGTTCTCCCTCCGTTCAGTGTAGAAGCGTCAGCTTGAGCTCTGTCTTCAACTCTCTTCTCTGGTAAGACATTACACACAACACACTCAAACTCACACTTACTCCTGTAGCTTTCAGATTCTGAAACGTTAAGGTTTGAAACATGTTCAAGATAAGAATGACCTGTTTTTAAAATCTTTAGAAAGTGTTCTGTATTCTCATGTAAATAATAAATTCTGAAACTTAAATCTAGAAATAATGAGTTTATACCAAAACAGCTATAAATTCACACACAATAAAATATTATTTTCATCGTTTCAATCAACAATGTCCCTCACACACCTGTAGATGATCGATAGGTGCATAGGATAAACAATCTAAAACAGCTCCAACATTTTTTTTCATTCTATAAAATGTCTTCATTTGTTGTTTATTCTGCTGTAAGGTGAATGCAAATGATGGAAACATTGGTGACGTTCCTCCTCACTGGATCTCTGATACAAGGTCTCATTCTTAGATTATTCCTCTGTTTAACAAGATTAATTATTATTATGGAAGCACTTTCATGTGACCTTCATGAGATAAAGAGCAATAAGTTCTGCAGAAGTGTGTTCTGCTTGTATTCTCTGATCGTTTACTTCCTTCGATCTGTTTGTCTTTGTTTTAGGTGTTTTGTGTGGCTTTAATATTAAACTGCCGAATAAAGTAGAAGCTCTGCAAGGATCCTGTGTTTTCATCCCCTGCACATTTGATATTGAACAACAATATGAAGCTGACCTCACTGACAGTGCAAAGAGAATGTGGTTTAAAGTTGGAAGAAATATAGCTGTGTTTGACTCCAGCAGCCCCAACACTGGACAGTTAAAAGGAGAAATATTTGGCAATGCTACACAGAAAAACTGCACCACACGCTTCGATAATGTTGATCAGAGTCATGATGGGTCATATTACTTCAGAATCGTAACCAGTGGTATATTGAAACATAGCTACAAAGGACCTACATACTCTCAAGTTGAAATTGTCGTCTTAGGTGAGTGTCATATTGTTCATGCTGCTTCTATAGTGTGACTGGACATGAAAAAGAAATCTACTACTTGTACAATTTATACCTTCGTCACTGGATATGATAATCAACATTATCTTGTAATATCTTTGTCTATGTTTCAGGATCTCCCCCCAAACCTACAATGAGCATCTTTCCGGATCAGGAGGAGGTGATTGAGGGAAGTTCAGTGAGTCTGCGCTGCTCTACTAAGATCTTCTGTCCGTCTCGTTCACCATCTCTCACATGGAGCTCGTCTCTCATCGAGAGCGTCACAGGACGACAGTATCAGAGCCAAACTGAGCTTATCTCTGATCTGAACTTCACTGTTTCTCAGCGTCATCACAGAGTCACTTTCACCTGCACTGCAACACACCAGATACAGAAGCAGATCACAGCACAGCGCTCCCGTCTGCTACGCGTTCAGTGTAAGACAGGAATTATTTCAATCTGTGCTGAATGATCATCTATAATTAGCCCTGTAAATCATAAAGTAATCACTTGAAAGATTTTATCCTCCACTAGATGCACCTAAAAACACATCTGTGAGGATAAATCCAGCTGGTTTAGTTCTGGAGGGTCGTTCAGTGACTCTGATCTGCAGCAGTGATGCAAACCCACCAGCAGTGAACTACACCTGGTACAGAGACACTGAGAGACCTCTGAATCCAGTTCAGACCGGACCAAACCTGACCATCAACAACCCCGACCCGACACACAGCGGACGATACTACTGTACAGCTGAGAACAAACATGGCACACAGACCTCATCAGTGCTGCTGGACGTCCAGTGTGAGTGTTATGAGTCTTTACTCATACAAATATTCTAAATATTTAAAGTCAATTGTTTCACACAGTGTAGCATTACCAACCTTTATACTGCATATAATAGATTGTAAAATATGACTATATATTTTGCCTGTCTACATTTTTTTCTGTTCTTTTAGATGCTCCTAAAAACACATCTGTGAGGATAAATCCAGCTGGTTTAGTTCTGGAGGGTCGTTCAGTGACTCTGATCTGCAGCAGTGATGCAAACCCACCAGCAGTGAACTACACCTGGTACAGAGAGACAGGGTCTCAGTTTGAGCTCCTCCAGACTGGATATAATCACACCTACATTGTGACAAACCCTACACACGGAGCATGGTATGGCTGTAAAGCTCAAAACCAGCATGGCCACTGCAATGCTACAATTCAGCTGGATGTTCAGTGTGAGTAAAAACACAGACCGCAAATTAATTTAATTTATTAAACTTGATTCCTGATCTGATTCCTGATAACAAATACTGTGACTATAGTACAATAACAGTCATCTGTGCACAGACTGTGAAAACAAAAAAAAGAAAAGCTGTGAAATGGCTGTAGCACTGTGACAAACATCTTCATTTACAGAAAATGCATCTGGGAAGAAAGAAGGAGATTTAGTTCCCCTTTTGTAAATGATTTTGTTACAGAGCAATAGTTAAATGTACTACAGCATTTTGAAATGCAAGGTTTTTATATAAATCCTTTTTGAAACTGCACTTAAACCAGTGAAATTACAAGAAACAGTCAGCAGCTCTTCTATAAAGGCAATGCAGTGATCAAACACTTGGGGTCCGAGTCAATCTTATTTTCTGTGGCAACCGACAGCATTAGATGCAGAACATTGAAGGGATATTTCACCCAAACAATTAAAATCACCAAATGATTTTCTCACCCTCGAGCTATCCTAGGTTTATATGACTTTTTTCTTTCAGACGAATAAAATCAGAATCTAATCAGACTTCCAATCTTTATAATGGCAGTGAATGGGTGTTATTTTTCAATATTCCAAAAGGAGTCAAATTAAGTGCATCCATCCATCATAAAAAGTGCCTCACACAGATCCAGGGGGTGAATAAAAGCCTCCTGTAGTGAAGTGATGTGTTTTTGTAAGAAAAATCTAAATTGAAAAAATGTTATACACAGTAATCTCTAGTTTCTGCTAACTGTCGTAAGCACATTCACAATAACACCATTCCAGTGGATGACGTAGGACGTAGTGTAAGGTTTCTTTTTAGGTTAATTATATCAATTAAAGACTTTTTATAACCGAGTACTACTGTAGTCAGAAGAGTAAAACAAGTTCTTCATCACAATAATGTCACTTTCACCAGTGTGGTGTTTTGTAGACAGAACTAACCGTAGCTTAATAATTGTGGCCTGTTCCTCTTTTCTACTTTAGTACATTTTTAGCTTGATGGTATGTTTTTTTCTTCTGTTTTTGTCATGAAAACATTTGTATTCATCATCAGTGAACTAAACTTAAATTGATGGAACTAACCCTGACTTAATAACTGTGGCTTGTTCCTCTTTTCTACTTTAGCAAACCATTAACTCAAGGTTATGTTTTTGGTTTATTTTTGTCATGAACACATTCGTAATCCATCTACAGAGAACCAAACTTAAATTTACAGAATAAATATTTAAATATACCAACTTACTGAAATACTAAAATATATTTAGTTGTTTCCTTATAATATACTGACAACCACCATAAAACACTGAATTATAAATTAAATAAAATTTAAATAAATAAGATGAATTGTATTTTTCCACTTCTAAAAACTGTATATTTAACAGTAATTTACTTTAAAATTACATTAAATGTCCTGTTTGATTTATTATTTTTTCACAGTAAGGGACTTACTGTGTTTTTAACATGATATTTTTAATGTTTTTTCATTCAAATTCTGAACATGTTTTACACTGTAGAGACCATCAAGATCTTCTGTATCATAACAATTATTATCTCTTTCAGTTGCACCCAATATCTCCATCTCTTGCAGTCGAAGCAGTGTAACGGAGTGTGTGTGTGAGGCTCATGGGAATCCCTGTCCTACACTAGAGTGGCGTCTGTCTGGACGTGTGCTCACTAACTCTACAGAAACCTCCATCAGTGAGGAGACGTTAGGAAGCACAGGAGTGAAGAGTGTCCTGAACATCCATCAGTCCCTCACAGACACGGACGTCCTGCAGTGTTTCAGCACAAACAAATACAGCAGCGCCAGTCAACAGTTTCAGTTCGTCCCACTGCCACAAGACACACGTGAGGAACACAACAACATCTTCATCTGATCAACAAGAAAGATCACAAATGATATCTTTATCCATATGAAAAAGATGTAGCTTAATTGTACTGAAGAAACCACTTGAGATAATAAATTATTAATGACACTTTTAAAAGTTCAATATATTATAATGCCAATGTCACATCTGAGATCTCCTGAACTATGAAAGACCAACCTCTGAGCAACAAAACACTGTTTTGCAGGTTTCCATCATCCGTCGTTGCTGCTCGGAGCTGCTGTCGGAGCCTCAGTGATGATGATCGCTTGCTTCGTGATGCTCTGCTACGAACGGTGGGAATAATTACAAACCTGGTGTAATATATGATGAGATAAAGGCATATATATACATATATATATATATATATATATATATATATATATATATATATATATATTAGTGGTGGGCATAGATACATTTTTTTAATCTAGATTAATCTCACTGTGATCTTGAAATTAATCTAGATTAATCAGAATATGTGTGTTACCCAAATAAAATTGACAAACTATTTTTTTCCTCAATGTTTACTTTCACTTAAGAAATAACTGACATTTTTTTCAAGCATAATTTCCAAGGTGGATATTTTGACATATTTTGTATGTATTTGTCGGCACAAGAGCAAAAATAAGCAAATTCGATGTTCAAGTGTTTTGAGACGCCTTTCTCTTTGCAGAAGAGAGCTCGGTTCAGTGTCGCTGTCCGTGATACGCGACTCTCGATCTCTCTCCAAACCGAACCGAACACAGCGCGCGAGTTACTTTGTTCAGCTTTCCACGTCTTGTGTTTGGATGCTAGGCAGTGGCGTAAAAACATGTGAAAAAGATAAGCTTTAGTGACGATGCCAGGCAGTGGCCTGTCAACTGTCCTGAGCATCTTTTTAGGCTGACCTCAGCCAGTCGGTTATATAAAATATCAAGGTGAAATTCATCATAGCTCGCCTAGACCCAGCTCCCAACCCAACTTTGAGAATAGATTAACGGCTATATTAATTTTATTGCGCAATAACAGTCTCGCGTTAACGCAGCACGTTAACACCGATAACGGCCCACCACATATATATATATACATATACGTTACAGATATTTTTTTCAGCTATTGTAAATGTTTTCTAAAGGATAAAGCATGAAACAGTTATTATAATAAAAATACTTTTTAAAACAAATAAATCTTAATAAAATAATTATACTAATAGTTATAAGCACTGACAAATTGAACTAAAATGAATAAAAAAACTAATTTAAACTAATAAAGATTACAAAAACACAACAAATTACCAGAACTAAAGTGAAATAGTATAAGATAAAATAATATTTTTTTTGTAATTTTGTGTATATTAAGTTCTATTGATATTTAGTGTCTCGTGAGTTTCTATTTCAAATCTGAAGGAGATACCATGAAAAATGAGATTCCTTCAAATATTTTTCTGAGACTATGTCTAGTCCCCCCACCCCCCAAATATATATAAAAAAGTATTTACCAACTGTAAAAGGGATACTTTATCCAAAAATGAAAATTTTATGTTTGTCTGTTTACCCCCAGGGCATCCAAGATGTAGGTGACTTTGTTTCTTTAGTAAAACACAAACCAAGATTTTTAACTCAAACCATTGCAGTCTGTCAGTCATATAATGGAAATAGATGGGAATCACGGCTTTGAGAGTAAAAAAAAAAAGAAAAACATGCACAAACACAGCCAAATTGAACACTGCAGCTTGTGACGATACATTGATGAGTAAAGCCACAAAACGATCAGTCTGTGCAGGAAACTGAACAGTATTTATATCGTCACAATATCCGAACTGTCCTTGGCACGTTCTCAGCAACCAGGGCTTGATGTGTCTTCTTCTTCTTCTTGCTTTATGGTGGATTGCAGTCTTATACATGTATTACTGCCACCTATCTGTCAAATGGACCATTGACACTCTATCTACAATCTCAATTACGTGTGTCAATGGTCCATTTGACAGATAGCTGGCGGTAATACATTGTCATACAAAAGACCTGCAAAGTGAAGAAAATAAAATAGATTAAATAAAATAGATTACTTTCCTGCAAAGTTCTTTTTAAAAAAATTTTTTAAAAGAACTCTGACTGGATTCATCAGAAAGAAGAAAGTCATATACTACTAGGATGTTTCAGGGGTGAGTAAAACGGCCTAATTTTCATTTTTGGGTGTACTAACCCCTTTAAAATAAGTTAAATTGTTGCTTCAGAAACTTGCTGAAATCAAATACAGACTTGAGACTTTAGAAATGGTTTTGGTTGTAGTTTAAGTTAACTATAATAATCCTCTAACATTAATTGTTCCGATGAGACTGATGAGGATTTGTAATACTTACTGAGATTATATTAGAAGCATACTTTTTTTGATAATATGAAAACATGTTTTTCAGAAGAAGGAAAGAAAAACCTTCAGAAACCAGACAAGACACATCTGGATTCATTCTGACTCAAACAGTGAGTTATTCATTCTCAAAGACATTACAGGCAGTCGTTCAGCAGATCTTCACTCATTTTGCCGTTTCTTCTCCATCAGGCCGTTTCTCTGGATAATGACAGTGAGTCTGTTTACACCAATAAAGGCATGCTGTCATCCACCGCACCGAGTGCACCTGAATCTCTTCATTATTCCTCCATTTACTTCTCAAACGCTGACCCGCCGTCAGGAGAGATCATGGGCCTTGCCTCGTTGACCAGTGAATACGCTGTGGTCCGACACTGTCCTGCAGGAGACACAGACACAAAGAACAACACCTCAACATCTGAGACAGAGCCCAAAAAAACACACATGACAGCAAAGATCACAGACACGTCCTCACCGGCATCAGAAGACGTGATTTATGAAAACACGAGCCATCGCTACAGACAGAAGGAAGAGCTGGTCAGCGCAGATGATGCTGAAAAACCAGACTGAACCAAAACCTTTGAATCTTTGAGCAACAATTTAAGAGATCCTTCATCTAAAAATAACAATTACAAACCTACAGAACTTTCTTTCATCTGCGGAACATAGAAGAAGTTATTTTAAGTGTTTATTCCTCATCGTTTTAACAGGAAATCGATAGATCGCCCTAAAAGGAAAATTTACTGTTAATGTACTCACCCTCAGGACGTAAACGATGAAAATTACTTTATTCTTCAGTAGAATAGTAAAGAATTTTCTTGGCAATTCATAAAATGCAAATCAGCATCTACAGTCACTCTGAAAGGCAAAAAAAAAAAAGCAAAAAAGTTATTATGAAGCGAAACGATCTGAAGAAGCTGAACATTATTTACAACAGTATCACCTGTAATCCAGTCCAGCATGGTTTATTTTTTAATATTAATTTTACTATACACCTATCACTTTTATTTTCTGAAAAATGAATAGCCTACAATCTCTAATAATAATAATAATAATAATAATAATTGAATAAGTCTATTTAAATGATACACCAAGATAAAAACTAAACTGAAACTGATATAAAAGCAGGCGTGAGGAACTCTCAGTCTGATGTGTGTGGAAGAAAAGTGTTTTATTTAATTGTTTGATTAAATGACTTACAGATTGTGTTGCTTTTAATTCCACTCCCAGAGTCATCAGACTTCCTTCGAAAAACTCTCTGTGTCTATAATAGATAACAAATGAGGGGAAAAAGAGAAATCTGGGATAAAATTGACAGATTTTGAGGTTTGAGAATGACATTGTGCCTATAGTTCTGAATAGTTTAGAGTGACCATATCATAGTGTTTCAAAAAGAGGAAAGTAGGGGGCGGAGTTTGTGGGCGGGGCTTCGTCTAACAGTTCAGGTAGCATGTTTTTTGTTTGTTTTCTTATTTAGATTTAAAAAAAAGAAAAAGAAAACAAGTAGAAAGAAAAGAAAAATAAAAGTTAATGCAAGTGCTAGAGAGTCATTTTTAAATAAAAATAAAACAAGTTAAAAAAAAACAGAAAGAATAGATAATGCAAGTGATATTATTTACAATAAAGTGTAATTTTTTACAATAAATAAAAAGAAAATAAGAAATAATAGAGAAAGAATAGAGAATGCTATTGTTGGAGGCTCTTCTTTCTTTATAAATAAAAAGTAGTTAGAAATAGAAAAGATAATACAAATGTTAAAGGGAAGTTTTAAGAATAACTTCCCTCTAACTATTAGAATAGAGAGTGCTAGGGTCAAATGAAGAGGACAGAGATGTGCTTTCAGCCGTTTCTTGAAAATATTAAGGACTCAGCTGCTTGGATTGAGTTGGGCAGGTCATTCCACCAGGAGGGAACAGTTAATGTAGAAGTCCATGAAAGTTTTATCATAGATGCTAAATGTTTCAATAAAAGCATTTCAGTCAAATGTAATTTATGCAATATTTTCAGACCTTTAACCCATTTTGAAAGCCTTAGTGATCTGAAACAAAGAAACGACAACCAGAAGGTGCACAGTAATATGCTCATGCTTATAATGGGGAAGGAGGGAGGGCTGTGAGGCATTTGAGCATACTTACTGAGCAGTAGTGCCACGTATATATGTCCTGTGTCTAATTGGAGAATGGAAGTGATTGGAGCAGCCTATGACTCCGTGGCCTGACTGAACTAATGCTGCCCTCGAAAATTGGGAAAATCAACCCATGGCAACAGGTTAAAAGTAGCCAAATTCTGAGGAAAAGACACAGACTTGGCAACCCTGCATCCAACAAGAGCTGCAGGAGTCAGATCTGACTGATCACAGTTTGAGAATAAAGAGAGATGAATAGAATATTTGCTGCTCAACAGATCCTGAGCTCACTGACAGATGTGACCCTGCACCACAAACCAGTCTTTAGTCACTTGGGTATATTTTTAGCAATAGCAAACAATAATAAAAAAAAAAAGATAGATTTTTATTTTATGCCAAAAATCATTAGGATATTAAGTCAAGATCATGTTCCATGAAAATATTTTGTAAATGTCCTACAGTAAATATATCACAACGTAATTTTTTATTAGTAATAATATGCATTGCACTTCATTTGGACGACTTTAATAAAAGCTCCATATAAAATATTCTATATTTTCAGAAAGTTATATCTCAGTCAGATATTGTCCTATCCTAACATTCATCAAGGGAAGCTTATTTATTCAGCTTATAGATGATGTATAAATCTCAATTTCTAAGAAAATACCCTTATGACTGGTTTTGTGGTCCAGGGTCACAAATATCTGATTTTGTAAGATGTGCTCTCTTTTGTGTAATTGCGAAATAGAAAGTGAAAGTAAACAGCGCAAATATAAAAAACATTTAAATACACGGCATCCTGAGCAGATCCTGATGCGCCAAAATTATACAATATTAGCATGTTTAAAGGAATTAACACGAAAGCAATGGTCAGAGAAAACAGCCGAAACTTGGACATTTTGGCGATTAAGAAATACCCACCTGATGCAATTTTGTAGGTCCAAAAAGAGGACATGTCTGGGGAAAAGAGGACGTATGGTCACCCTCTAGTTCTAGTTTAGTGAAGGAATAAACATAATGCATATAAATCTCACAAGTAAACATTTGTCGCAATCTCACAGATAAATAGGCCTATTTGCGCTTTTGGAAATCAAACAGAAAAAATGTTGGTAAAATATCACCTTTTTTTCAAGTTTCAAGATTTTTACACAGCATGAAATGTAAATTCAATTCTGTTTTAAAATATTTTATTTTCTAAATATTATTTCACTATTTCTATATCTAAGCAGATAAAATACCAGTTTGGTGTCCTCTGGTGGTGAGTGTTTCTTGTTGTAATCACAGGAACTGATGTGCAGTTTCCATCTGCTCCACTAGAGACAGAAGAGACTTCACTTTCAGATCATTGACAACATGAAAACACTTTCAGTTTCAGTTCAGATATTACAGATGACAGCTCTGTCACAGACTCTTCATATTACAAAACAAAACACAATTATTTATTGCCTCTATGCTGAATCTGTCAAATGTTTAAATGTAAATGTTTACAGTATCACACTTACTGTACAGGAATAATTCAATACTGTAGAAGTGAGCAGCTCGTATTGCTGACTTTAGACACAGACACCTTACAAACAGACAGCAGTGATCTGCTGAAATCTCTCCTGCTTTCAGCTTCTGTCAGTATCTTGGGCAAGAAAACCTTCCTTATTTGAAGTAAACTGTTAAACTGAATTCAGAACATGAGAAATATAACCGTAACACAATGTTGTTATACAGTATAATATCTCGAAGTAGTAAGAAATGCAAAAGATGAGAAGACAAAAAGCATGTCTCCTGCACAAGGTTTTTAATTTTTAATGTGATTCAACATGTATGACTGTATGGAGAATTATTATCAACATGAACACTGGATCTCACATGATTTGTTTCCATCAGATATAAAGAAATGTGTTGAATATTCAGCTGCAGACTGATTTGCATATTTCTCAGCCTGGCTACTGTTACTGAGTTCTGTCTAAAGGAGAAGTGGTGAATCTCTAATATGAGCTAAATTGTGTCGTTTTCACACACAGTTCTCCCTCCGTTCAGTGTAGAAGCGTCAGCTTGAGCTCTGTCTTCAACTCTCTTCTCTGGTAAGACATTTACACACAACACACTCAAACTCACACTCACTCCTGTAGCTTTCAGATTCTGAAACGTTAAGATTTAAAACATTTAAGATAAGAATGACCTGTTTTTAAAATCTTTAGTAGTGTTCTGTATTCTCATGTAAATATCTATGAATAAAAAAAACTTTAATCTATAATGAGTTTATACCAAAACAGCTATACATTCATACACAATAAAATATTATTTTCATCGTATCAATCAACAATGTCCCTCACACACCTGTAGATGATCGATAGGTGCATAGGATACACAATCAAAAACAGCTCCAACATTTCTGCTTTTTTCATTCTATAAAATGTCTTCATTTGTTGTTTCTTCTGCTGTAAGGTGAATGTAAATGATGGAAACATTGGTGACGTTCCTCCTCACTGGATCTCTGATACAAGGTCTCATTCTTAGATTATTCCTCTGTTTAACAAGATTAATTATTATTATGAAAGCACTTTCATGTGATCTTCATGAGATAAAGAGCAATAAGTTCTGCAGAAGTGTGTTCTGCTTGTATTCTCTGATCGTTTACTTCCTTCGATCTGTTTGTCTTTGTTTTAGGTGTTTTGTGTGGCTTTAATATCAATCTGCCGAATAAAGTAGAAGCTCTGAACGGATCCTGTGTTTTCATCCCCTGCACATTTGATATTGAACAACAATATGAAGCTGACCTCACTGACAGTGCAAAGAGATTGTGGTTTAAAGTCAGAAACCCTCACGTTATAGTGTTTGACTCCAGCAGCCCCAACACTGGACAGTTAAAAGGAGAAATATTTGGCACTGCTACACAGAAAAACTGCACCACACGCTTCGATAATGTTGATCAGAGACATAATGGGTCATATTACTTCAGAATCGAAACCAGTGGTAAATTGAAATATAACTACAGAGGACCTATATACTCTCCAGTTAAAATTGTCGTCTTAGGTGAGTGTCATATTGTTCATGCTGCTTCTATAGTGTGACTGGACATGAAAAAGACATCTACTGTACATTATATATCTTTATTATTTGATATATTAATCGATATGATCTGGTAATATTTGATGTCTCTGTCTGTGTTTCAGGATCTCCACCCAAACCTACACTGATTGTCTTTAAGGATCAGCAGAAGGTGATGAAGAAGAAGGTGGAGGTGATTGAGGGAAGTTCAGTGAGTCTGCGCTGCTCTACTAAGATCTTCTGTCCGTCTCGTCCATCATCTCTCACATGGAGCTCGTCTCTCATCGAGAGCGTCACAGGACGACAGTATCAGAGCCAAACTGAGCTCATCTCTGATCTGAACTTCACTGTTTCTCACCGTCATCACAGAGTCACTTTCACCTGCACTGCAACACACCAGATACAGCAGCAGAACACAACACAAGAGTCTCGTCTGCTACACGTTCAGTGTAAGACAGGAATTATATCAATCTGTGCTAAATGATCATCTATAATTAATGCTGTAAATCATAAAGTAATCACTTGAAAGATTTTCTCCTCCACTAGATGCTCCTAAAAACACATCTGTGAGGATAAATCCAGCTGGTTTAGTTCTGGAGGGTCGTTCAGTGACTCTGATCTGCAGCAGTGATGCAAACCCAGCAGTGAACTACACCTGGTACAGAGACACTGAGAGACCTCTGAATCCAGTTCAGACCGGACCAAACCTGACTATCAACAACACCGACCCGACACACAGCGGACGATACTACTGTACAGCTGAGAACAAACACGGCACACAGACCTCATCAGTGCTGCTGGACGTCCAGTGTGAGTGTTACGAGTCTTTACTAACTTTTACATTTAATTTACACACACACACACATTTTAAAATCTGGAATCTGAGGTAGCAAAAAAACTAAATACTGAGAAACTCTCCTTTAAAGTTGTCCAAATGAATTCTTAGCGATGCATATTACTAATACAAAATGTAATTTTGATATATGTAAAGTAGTAAATTTACAAAATATCTTCATGGAACATGTTTTTTACTTAATATCCTAATGAATTTTGGTATAAAAGAAAAATCTATCATTTTTTTACCCATACAATGTTTTTTGGCCATTGCTACAAATATATCACAGTGACTTAAGACTGCCTTTGTGCTCCAAGTTCGTTCACACACACATATACATAAAACATTTATATATGTGAGTATGTGCGCACTGAACAAAATTATTTTTATTTTATTGCCCCAATTTTTCATGAGCTGAACTCAAAGATCTAAGACTTTTTCTATGTACACAAAAGGCCTATTTCCCTCAAATATTGTTCACAAATCTGTCTAAATCTGTGTTAGAGAGCACTTAACTCCTTTGCTGAGTGTGGCGGCGGAGGCGTGGTTCAGCGAGGTCTGCGACGGGAGAGAGAGTGAGGAGACGAGCGGTGGTAAGTGGCTCAAGTGAGAAACAAGTAACACCTGCTTCTCGTTGCAGTGATTGGCGTGGGGAATCGGCATTTAAGCCGCCCGCGAACTGGCAGAGAGAGAGAGAGCTGAGGACTCATGGGAGAAAGCAGCAGACGTGCGGGAGAGACCGTAAACCAGAATAGTGTTCAGTGAACGTGATTGATGCACATGTGGCGCAAGTTTTGTTTTCTTTTTGAGCTAATAAATATTCCCACGAGCCTCAGAACGCCGACTCCGTTCTCCTTCCTTCTCAGTTGATCTTGAGCTTAATATCTCTACACCGAGATAATCCATCCACTTCACAGGTGTGGCATATCAAGATGATGATTAGACAGCATGATTATTGCACTGGTGTGCCTTAGGCTGGACACAGTAAAAGACCAATCTAAAATGTCCAGTTTTATCACACAGCACAATGCAACAGATGTCGCAAGTTTTGAGGGAGCATGCTGACTGCAGGAATCTTCACCAGAGCTGTTGCCCATGAATTAAATGTTCATTTCTCTACCATAAGCCGTCTCCAAATGGTTTCAGAGAATTTGGCAGTATATCCAACCGGCCTCACAACCGCAGACCACGTGTAACCACACCAGCCCAGGACCTCCACATCCAGCATCTTCACCTCCAAGATCGTCTGAGACCAGGCACCTGGACAACTGTTGCAACAATCAGTTTGCATAACCTAAGGCACACCAGTGCAATAATCAGGCTGTCTAATCATCATCTTGATACAGTATGTCACACCTGAGAGGAGGATGGATTATCTCGGCGAAGAAGAAGTGCTCACTAACACAGATTTAGACAGATTTGTGAATGATATTTGAGACAAATAGGCCTTTTGTGTAGAAAAAGTCTTAGATCTTTGAGTTAAGCTCATGAAAAATGAGGGCAAAAAAAAAAAAGTGTATAATTTTGTTCAGTATAGCACCTATGTATACATTGGGGAAGTCGTAGCCTAACGGTTAGGCGGGAATTGTGGGTGGGGGGAGTGCATGTACAGTTCTCTCTCCACCTTCAATACCACGACTTAGGTGCCCTTGAGCAAGGCATCGAACCCCCAACTGCTCCCCGGGCGCCGCAGCATAAATGGCTGCCCACTGCTCCGGGTGTGTGCTCACAGTGTGTGTGCATTTCGAATGGGTTAAATGCAGAGCACGAATTCTGAGTATGGGTCACCATACTTGGCTGAATGTCACGTCACTTTCACTTTCACACATTAAATTACTTCAAGCACGAATTAATGGAGACGTTGAACAGTGTTCGTATCTCTCCTTCACGTGCTGCACTATTTACCACCTGTGACTGTCACAGGATTGCGCTCATGCTCAATTCATCTTACTGACACATTTTTTGAGCAGTTGATGTGTGATCTCTCTTCAGTATTCGTGCCTAGTAATGTTAAAGTGAAGCAGTTTTACTTTTCTGTAGTTTTTCAATGGCTCTAGATCACACCGATGACATGAGCAGTCCAAGGCTGTGCATTTATTGCATGAACAGAGCAAAAAATTTAAGTGTCTAAATTATACACAAAGTTGCATTGAATGATAAATGTGTTTTAACAATGTCGTTAAACTGAATGTACAAAGGGAAGTGATTAAACTAACCACAGCATTAACATCAACCTTGAAATAAGAGTGTGAGGTTTATCTGATAATCAGATGCATAGAGTTTGTTGCATAGAGTTATTCTTCATTTGTGGTGGCAAGAAGTGTCCCTTTACTTTACAACAGTTGAAATAAACTTTAAATTCCAATAAATCAATGTAAAATATTATTAAATGTAAATCATCAAATTTTTATATTTTGTAGGGTAAACACAATTTGCGCTGTGTTAATAGTATTTTTGTTTTAAAATACATATTTAAATGAGTTTGAGTGATTGCACTGGTATCAAAATATGCCATACCTCAGATAGCTATCATGGAGTGTAATTGCAACAATATAAATAAAAACATATTTTGTTTTATTTAGGAGAAATATTGTCTCCCTCAAATTCATGTCTGTGGTGTTAGAACAATGGATGTCGCCCCTATAATAAAAGGGAGAATTCTATTTGAACTACTTCCTGTGTGTAAAGGTCATTGCAGATGCTGGTTGATCTGAGAGCTGCATGGGGAGTTCAGTCTTTCTTATAAATTTTCTAAAAGTTAGCTCAATTTCTGATAATTTCAAGTGCCATACTTTATTAGTGTCTGTGGTGTAATGCTGATAACTTGTAGATGTGACATATTTCAATACAAATTTTGATAAGTACATAATTATTAACATTTCCAAAATGTCCCCAGATCTTAAAATCATCATGATCTCTATTTCAGAAAAGTCTGGGTTTGGGCGGATTTGTCTGTGGTGTTCTGTGTTTCCTGGTAACAACACAGACTCTATAGTAACTTGCAATATGAAGACTGTGGTGTTACTTCAAAATGTATCTGAAATTTCTTTCCTTCAGAACCATTTTATCTTATAATTTAATGTTTTTAGACTGTAAAATGTTTTAATATTTTAGAATAAAGACTATAAAGGTACCGCAGACCATTTTTCCTTTCTCCTTAAACATTTCTTTTAAAAACTGAAATTAAAATGATTAGTGAAACTGAATCCTTAAAGTAACTTATTAATTATTACTAGGGATGCACCGAAATTTCGGCCACCGAAAATTTTCGGCCGAAAATGGCCTTTTCGGTTTTCGGCCGATAGACTTTTATCACCGAAACAACACGGCCGAAATGTTGTGATGACGCAAACAGAAACCGCGACCTGCACGTGCACCTGCATAGCGCAGACCACGAGCTCCACGCGATATTCACTTAACACCAGTGAGAACATTCTCTCTCTTCTTACACCTTTATTCGCAGCACTAAAGCGTCTCCTAACAAAGAGATTAAGACGGACCACGAAGTAAAAACAAAGAAAAGTACAGTCTTATAGAGTCTGTTAGCACACGTCTCACTGAGATCTTTTCGGATCCTCTGCACTTCATCGCGAATGTGCTTGATCCGCGTTATAAAGACCATTACTTGGATGCGGAAATAAGGCAGCGCGCACGAGAAATGACCCAGGCCGCGCTGGATGCGGAGAACCCGCGTGGAGACGGAGAAGCGCCAAGCGCAGGAGACAGATCAGAGCGCAGAAAAGACTGGTCTCTGCACCAGATGAGTGGCATGCACCATCGGTGTCTGATATGTTCAGTGGAATTCTGCAAGAAAGTGCCTCAAGTAATAAGAATACGTTGGCTATTTTGTTCTTAGGCTACTATACACACACACACACACACACACAAACATATATACATACATAATATCAGATTGTAGCCATATTTATGCTAGATTTTCTGCTAGATTTCTGCTTTAATTTGATAAAAATGTTTATTTATGCCCTGGCCCTATTTAAATACACTCTCTCAAATATTTCTCAAATGTCAGGCAGATGACAAGCTCAACTGCTCAACAGCTAGATGGTTATCTGTCTGAAGTCCCCATCCCCAGAAGTGATAACAGTCTTGCCTACTGGAGAAGTAATGCACTTTCTAGTCCTACATAGAAAAATTTCAAATGCACTTCACCTAAATGCACTTTGTTTTTATGAGAGAACTGTTCATTTTAAAACCTTTCTGCAGGCCAGTAGGCCTGTACATTATTATTAAATATACACGAGTGGGATACATTTTTAGTTTGAATTTTATTTTCTACTGTGCATTGTTGCAATGTGCTTAATAAATATTTGCATCATTTGTAATTATGTATTTTTATGTTTTTTTTTTTTTAAATAAGTTATGTAATTGTAATTATTTCTGAAACTTTAATATTAATTTATGCAATTGCAATGTCTTAATTTTAGTAAAGTTAGTACACGGTCATAGCAATAAATGCAACGGTACTAATAATTGGCATATTTTCTTTCGGTGTTTCGGTTTTCGGCCTTGGTTTTCTCTTTTTCGGTTTTCGGTTTCGGTGAATCCCTAGAAGGTTGCATATCCCTGCTCATTTCAGAACAAAACAAAATTTTACTTTAAATATTGGTAACACCATAGACACAATTGGTCTTCGCCAGTGTTTGATTGAAATCATCTGAAAATCAAAATGTTCTTATGCTTCTATTTTAATTGATATAGAATATTAAACTAATTTTAAATGCTTAGCAATACATTATATTAAAAACAAACAAGCATTTTTACAAATTCTGCCTCTCATTTTCCATCCCAATTGAGGAACGACCCTACTATAGCAAACTGACATCAGTCTTGTTTTCTTTCAGAATAGTCATTCGCCGATGGAGAGGGAAAGTTAAATACTATAGCATTTTATTTAATGAAAATGAAATAGATGTTTTCTCACTGAAAGAGAAGTAATCTTGCGCTCATAGACGTGCCAGATATCTGCAGCTAATCTGAATAAAAAGCAGAATGAACTGATTTAACGTTAAGGAGTGTGTCAGATACTTAGCCTAATCAACACAGGTGGACCATAATCAAGTAATCAATCCCATAGTATAAATATCGCTGACTTACCTCTATCCATTGGCGGTTTATCAGCATCCCTCCTCCACCCCATCTCCTCACTTTGAGTTCACTTTATAAATAGACGGGGAAGGGGGGGTACTCTAGGTTCGGGCAATTCCCCAGACAGCATGCCAAATACGCATACCATACCTCAGCTAATTATATGTAAGCGTGAACTCGTGAAATACAATTTATTAATGATGCAGGGCTAATTGACATATGATTTATTACAGTACAGAAACTATAAAGTAAATTTTATAAGTTATTCTGTGCAGAAAATTTTAATAATTGTTTGTAGTACGTATATAAAATAATCATAAATTGCCACTAGGAAAAAAATAATGACGAAATGCACCTGGTGTAATAAAAATTTAGCTTATACTTAATTCTTTTTAAGCTCTTTTTTAAAATCTTGGCTTACATTAATTTCTTCATATGCTATAGCATCATTAAGCTAACATCTAACAAATGGACAAAAGTGTTTTTTTTTTCTTTCTGTAACCTATTATTCTCTAAACATTAAGGCTGCTGTGTAATTTGCCCCTTGACTAAGCAGTTAAAAAATCCTGTGAATGCACTTAAAGAACGCAGAATCAAACTGTTAAACGAATCAAACTGAATTGAATCATGAATTGAATTGAATCGTTATGAATTTCCAAAAATTGTGCTTGAATCGAATTGAAAACCTATGAATCATGAATCGAATCTTTTCACTGTCTACCCAAAGATTCACAGCCCTAATTACAAGTCTTTATTCATACAAATATTAAAAAAATTTAAGTCACTTGTTTTGCACAGTGAAGCATTACCAACCTCTATACTGCATATAACAGATTGTAAAATATGACTATATATTGTGTCTGGCTACATTCTTTTCTATTCATTTAGATGCTCCTAAAAACACATCTGTGAGGATAAATCCAGCTGGTTTAGTTCTGGAGGGTCGTTCAGTGACTCTGATCTGCAGAAGTGATGCAAACCCAGCAGTGAACTACACCTGGTACAGAGACACTGAGAGACCTCTGAATCCAGTTCAGACCGGACCAAACCTGACCATCAACAACACCGACCCGACACACAGCGGACGATACTACTGTACAGCTGAGAACAAACACGGCACACAGAACTCATCAGTGCTGCTGGACGTCCAGTGTGAGTATTGAAGGGGACATCAGATGCAAAAAAATTTTTTGCATATAAATGTGTCTTAGTAGTGTGAGGAAACATCCACCCTAAATTCATGTCCACCCTCCTACAGTTCTACGCTGTCTGCAATTTTTCTCCACAATCAAGCAGCTGTAGAGATAGCAATGTTTCATGAGCAATACAGGTGTTTTGTACCTGAATTTAAAAGTGCACATAAGAGTCTTCAATTGAATCTGATAAACTTAATCTGATCCTTGATAACATAAATACAGTGAATATAGTGCCATTACAACAGTAACTGCAGCAAACACATAACAATGCTCTAGACAGCACTGAATGTAAAGTGTATAGTTTATAGTGAAGATAAATGTAAATTGCAATGCAAACAGAGATAATCATCTTTTAAAATTCTGGATGTTTAATGCCTACAAAAGAAGAGAAGATAAGAAGAAGAGAGAGAAGAAGAAGAGAAAACTAGGGGTGCACGTAAAAGTCTGTGCATATATTAATCACGAATCTTCATTAATGCTTGCACAGGTTCTGAGCGATCCTGTCCATTAATATCCTCTGCCTCAATCAGGCTTAAATTAATAAGCAATATAGAGGACATCATTGTTTACAATATAACCAGAGCATATTCTGAGCTTGAGGGGCGGGACGTTCAGATGCGCTCGAGGCGGTTTAGCCAATCACAACACACTGAGCCAGCTGACCAATCTCAGCCCATCGAGTATTTCTGAGGGAGGGGCTTTATTATAGGAAATAAATTGAGGTGTTTGTCAGAGAAGGGACATATCGGTGTGGAATAATTTAAAGTATATGAAAAATAATGCGTAAAAAAAACAAAAAAAAACTGAAGGATGAACACGTTAGACTACACCCCACAAACACAATCAATCCTAGATAAAAAAAAACTTTAAAGTTACAATATAGCATTTTGAAATGCACGATTTTGATATAAATTCTTTATAAAACTGCACTTAAACAATGAAATTGCAATCAGCAACTCTTCTGTAAAGCCAATGCAGTGATCAAACTCTGGGGAATGAGTCAATGTAATGCAAATATGTTCATAAATAATTTTAGTCATGACAACTTAATTATAATTTAATTTGTACCATAAACAAATCAGTATTATTGTGTTAACAGCTCAAAATAATAAAAATAAATTTGCACATAAAATGAAAATTGCCCTTGTTCCAAACCGGCATGACTTAGTTTTCTGAGAAAGATATTTTGAGAAATGTCTCGGTATCTTTTCATTCATACAATGGAAGTCAATTGGGTCCAAAGTTGTTCCCAACATTCTTCAAAATATCTTTTTGAAATAAAGTCATAAAGGTTTGGTGAGTAAATTACAGAATATACATTTTTGGGTGAAGACTTTTTATAACCGAGTACTACTGTAGTCAGAAGAGTAAAATGAGTTCTTCAGCACAATAATGTCACTTTCACCAGTGTGGTGTTTTGTAGACAGAACTAACCCTAACTTAATCATTCTGGCTTGTTCTTCTTTTCTACTTTAGCAAACTATTAGCTTACAGCCAGAAAGACCATGAGCAGTAATCATCTTGACATTAAATAAGAGAGAAAGACAAAAGTTAGTTGTTTCCTTAACAGTCCTCTTTGTTGTCTTTAAATACACATAAACATTTGTAATTCAAAACACTTTAAATCTCAAATTGATTCATAAACATGTTGGCAAAAAATACTACACACTGTATAGATCAAATAAACAATAAATAAATAAATAAATTTTTGCAACCTTATCAACCTCAACCTGTACCAAATGTGCAGGAATGAAAAAATATAAGAAACTGATTCATAATATTAATAAAGCTATTTTAGTATCTCAGTGATGATGAATACTAATTAAATGACACTTTAAATAATTAAATAGCAGCTTTATCATTACAGAAGAAATACAAATTTAACCCTTATGTGGTGTTGGGGAGGTTTTTGTCCACTAAAGGGTAATGTTGAGTTTTAATTTGGCCACAACTTTCTGATACATTTTTACAGCAGTGTAATTGCCAAGTTCATAAATTATGTCACTGATTTGGGGAAGAAAAAAATTACTTGTTTTCAATATAAAAAGTCATTGTGGAGTGTATTATTATTATTATTTTTACCTTTTATAACAGTCTTGGGCATGTCAAAGATTAGTAACAACATTGGCTTTGATGCATTGTTAGTTTTTGTGCAGCATTAGATTCTTATTTTTTCTCCCTCATTTATTGTTCGTGGCTGCTTTTGCCCCATTGACTTCCATTATAACGACATTTTGATTGCAAAGCCATGACACAATAAAATCATGCATTCTTGATGGTTGGTGGATTTCCCTGTTGGGAAGAGGAAAAATTTTAATTTTTACAGTTGATCGCTAGGTGGGACCATTTAGTTTAGCTTAGTTTCTGGCTTGTATATGGAGTTATATGGAGTATAACAGCATAACCCACAAGGGTTAATAAATACATTAAATATCTTGTTAGATCTCTTCTGTATCATAACGATTATATTTTCTCTTTCAGTTGCACCCAATATCTCCATCTCTTGCAGTCGAAGCAGTGTAACGGAGTGTGTGTGTGAGGCTCATGGGAATCCCTGTCCTACACTAGAGTGGCGTCTGTCTGGACGTGTGATCACTAACTCTACAGAAACCTCCATCAGTGAGGAGACGTTAGGAAGCACAGGAGTGAAGAGCGTCCTGAACATCCATCAGTCCCTCACAGACACGGACGTCCTGCAGTGTTTCAGCACAAACAAACATGGCAGCGTCAGTCAACAGTTTCAGGACGTCCTGGACTATTATTGTATGATTTTAAGAGTATAAAGCATAAAAAAACTTAAACTTCTAAATAAAATTAATTCTTTACCATATAAATGTTATCTGAAAAAAGTACTGCAATAACTAATTTAACTAAAATGAATAAAAAAAAAAAACTATTTACATTTAAAGGAATATTACAAAAACACAAAAAAGTTACAAAATTACTCAAACGAAAGTAAAAAAGAAAAAATTATCTAAAGTTTTGTGTACTTTTTATTGCTATAGTAAATATTTTAACTTTAAACTTAATATCAAATCAGTGTTATTTCACCAAGATACCAAGTTTTTATTGATATATTTAATCACTTACATTTTTTATATTATCATATTAAATTGTGACGTTTTAGTTATTTTGCGTTTTGTAATTTCTAGTGTTTATTATGTATATATGTGTGTCTGTATATTTTTTATTATTGATTTTTATGTCAGTTTGAGTTATTTTAGTACATCAGTTTAAACTAAGTGAAATTTTTTCCTCAGAAACTTGCTGAAATAAAACATAGATTTAACAAAACTTTTTTTAATGGTTTTGGTTTTAGTTTTAGTTAGCTATAATAATCCTGAATCTTTTCATTATTCCTCCATCGACTTCTCAAACGCTGACCCACCGTCAGGAGAGATCATGGGCCTTGCCTCGCTGACCAGTGAATACGCTGAGGTCCGACACTGTCCTGCAGGAGACACAGACACAGAGAACAACACCTCAACATCTGAGACAGAGCCCAAAAAACCAGACATGACAGCAACGATCACAGACACGTCCTCACCGGCATCAGAAGACGTGATTTATGAAAACACGAGCCATCGCTACAGACAGAAGGAAGCACTGGTCAGCGCAGATGATGCTGAAAAACAAGACTGAACCAAAACCTTTGAATCTTTGAGCAACAATTTAAGAGATCCTTCATCTAAAAATAACAATTACAAACCTACAGAACTTTCTTTCATCTGCGGAACATTAAAGAAGATATTTTAAGTGTTTATTCCTCATCGTTTTAACAGGAGAGATCACTCAAAAAGGCAAATTTGCTGTTAATGTCATCACCATCAGGCCATTAACGATGAAGATTACTTTTTTTATCTATTTTATTTTCTTGGTGATTTATAAGATGCAAAGCCGCAGCTACGGTCACTCTGAAAGGCAAAAAAAGCAAAAAAAAAAAAAAAAAAGTTCTTATGAAGCGAAACGATTTTAGAGTTCTGTATAGTTTAGGGTGACCATATTATAGTGTTTCAAAAAGAGGAAAGTAGGGGAGGAGTTTGTGGGTGGGGCTTCATCTAACAGTATACAGGTGCTTCTCAATAAATTTGAATGTTGTGGAGAAGTTCCTTTATTTCCGTAATTCAACTCGAGTTGTGAAACTTGTGTATTAAATAAATCCAATGGACACTGACTGAAGTAGTTTAAAGGGTTAGTTCACTCAAAAATCAAAATTATGTCATTGATAACTCACCCTAATGTTGTTCCAAACCCGTGAGACCTCCGTTCATCTTCAGAACACAGTTTAAGATATTTTAGATTTAGTCCGAGAGCTCTCAGTCCCTCCATTGAAGCTGTGTGTACGGTCTACTGTCCATGTCTACAAAGGTAAGAAAAACATCATCAAAGTAGTCCATGTGACATCAGAGGGTCAGATAGAATTTTTTGAAGCATCGAAAATACATTTTTGTCCAAAAATAGCAAAAACTACGACTTTATTCAGCATTGTCTGAATAAAGACAATCAGACTGAGATTATTCTGGCTCACATTTAACAAAAACCTCAACAATCTCAACAAATTAGAATACTAAGACCAATAAAAAATATTTTTACTGAACTGTTGCCCTTTTGGAAAGTATGTTCATTTATTGTACATGTACTCAATACTTGGTAGGAGCTCCTTTTGCTTTAATTACTGCCTCAATTCAGCGTGGCATGGAGGTGATCAGTTTGTGGCACTGCTGAGGTGGCCTGGAAGCCCAGGTTTCTTTGACAGTGGCCTTCAGCTCATATGCATTGTTTAATCCCTTGTTTCTCATTTTCCTCTTGACGATAATCCATAGTTTCTCTCTGGGGTTCAGGTCTTGTGAGTTTGCTGTACAGTCAATCACACCAACACCATGGTCATTTAACCAACTTTTGGTGCTTTTGGCAGTGTGGGCAGGTGCCAAATCCTGCTGGAAAATGAAATCAGCATCTTCAAAAAGCTGGTCAGCAGAAGGAAGCATGAGGTGCTCAAACATTTCTTGGTAAACTAGTGTGGTGACTTTGGTTTTCAAAAAACACAATGGACCAACACCAGCAGATGACATTGCACCCCAAATCATCACAGACTCCAGGATCTTGGTTTCCAAAATGAAATACAAAACTTGCATCTGAAAAGAGGACTTTGGACCATTGGACAACATTCCAGTTCTTCTTCTCCTGAGCCCAAGTAAGACGCCTCTGACATTGTCTGTGGTTCAGCAAAGTCCTTGACACGTCTCTGTGTGGTGGCTCTTGATGCCTTGACCCCAGCCTCAGTCCATTCCTTCACTAAAATTATTGAATTGATTTTGCTTGACAATCCTCATAAGGATACAGTTAAATCTGGACCACTACCATCAAGTATATTTATGACAATTATAATTGCATACAGTTAGTGTTGGCGGTATGGTTATGTTCTGGGCAACGCTCCACACGCCTTCCATGCAGCCATGCTTAGATAGAGTGGGGAGAGCAGCAAGACAAACCCTCCTGGGGTAAAGAACATAACCATTATAAGCAGACATAATTACAATTCACAATTACATGAGTTGTAAATTAATGTTATAGAGACTGCTTCCAATGAAGAGACTGTAAAGAAAGAACAAAGTTAGATTACAGGTTCAGTTGGTGGAGTTGGGGTTGGATGAGGGAGTTAATTGCAAGCAGCGATGCGATGGAAGAGACGCTGAAGAATGGGAATTTAAATAGAACGAATGTGATAAGTGTCAAGACTGGATTGGTACACGTCAGGAACAGCTGACTGTCGGCTAATGCAAGCGTGACTAACGTGGCCTGACTGAACTAACGTAATGCTGAATTTCTCTCGGTTGGTTGTGCATCTTTTTCTTCCACACTTTTTCCTTCCACTCAACTTTCTGTTAACATGCTTGGATACAGCACTCTGTGAACAGCCAGCTTCTTTGGCAATGAATGTTTGTGGCTTAACCTCCTTGCGAAGGGTATAAATGATTGTCTTCTGGACAACTGTCAGATCAGCAGTCTTCACCATGATTGTGTAACCTACTGAACGAAACTGAGACCATTTTGAAGGCTCAGGAAACCTTTACAAGTGTTTTGAGTTGATTAACTGATTGGCATGTCACCATACTAAATTGTTGAGATGTGAATTGGTCGGTTTTTGTTAAATGGGAGCCAAAATCATCACAATTAAAAGAACCAAAGACTTAAACTACTTCAGTCTGTGTGCATATGAATTTATAAATCTCAATTTAAATTTTTACCCTTATGACTGGTTTTGTGGTCCAAGGTCACAAATATCAGATTTTTAAAGATGTGCTGACTTTACACAGTGCTGTGATCTGAAATCGAAAGTGAAAGTAAACAGCGCCAATGCTCATTTAAAAACATTTAAATACACCGCATCGATGGACACTATCCCGGCTGAGCCCTGCCCGCAGAGCTCCTCAAAGATAGACCGTGATATATCAAAACAGCTAATAGATTCAGCACCCAAGGACGGGTTTCTGGAAAACAGCCAGGGAAGCCAGGACATCATATCACAGCCACCAGAAACACTAGACACAGCCCATCTCACCAGACACATTATCCCTCTCTCCCGCATCTCCACTTCTGTGCTTCCCACCACCAAAGCATGTGGGGCCTGTTCCTATGAGAGCTCTCCGACCACTGCCACAACGCCAGGGCTCAAACCCTCTGTGATAGCAGCTCTCAGTGATATTTGTCGGGTCCCCGCTATAATAGCAGCAACATTCACAAATGCTTACAGAACAAGCAGAACCCAGGGTGCCTGTAGCTTTCTCTATTTCAGTTTTATCACGTAATGGAAAGTCTAAGGCCTTCTCAAGCCGAGGGGCAAACTCATCTGCGGTCTATTATGCATCAAACTAAGATTGATGTAAAGACACAAAGCACTGCCATCAAGCTAGCACTTTTAAACATTCGCTCACTAAAAAATAAATCATTTCTAATCAATGACTTTATAACCACAAACATAACCACAAATCTGGATTTTATGTTTTTAAATGAAACATGGCTAGAAGACAGCTGCAGTGCAACAGTCCTTAATGAAGCAGCCCCTCCTAACTTCACTTACATGAGTGTTTGCAGGACCGTTAGGAGAGGTGGGGGTGTAGCTGCTCTATTTAAAGATGTCTATCAATGCAAGCAAGTGTCATTTGGTCAGAACTTGTCTTTTGGATATCTAGGGATTGTGCTGAAAGGTGCTCCACACATTCTGTTTATTATTATTTACAGGCCTCCAAAATACTCTCCAACCTTTGTTGAAGAGGTCACAGAAATGGTATCAATGATTTCCTCAGAGTTTGACTGTTTTGCTATTGCAGGGGATTTTAATATTCACATAGATAATGCAGAAAACAAAACTACAAAATAAATTATAATGGTTCTAAACACTTTTGACCTGATTCAGCATGTGCATGGACCCACACACAAAGGTGGACACACTCTGGATCTAATCATAAGTAGGGGTCTAAACATTTCATCCATTGTTATTAAGGACGTAGCACTATCTGATCACTTTATCTGATCACTTCTGTATTTTCTTTGATATATTGATCTCTGCTACCACTGAATCTAGATCTTTCTCTGTCAGAAGGAGATGCATAAACGAGAACACAAGCGTACTATTTATGGAGGCTATATCTTAAACACCAAGCATTTCTGCAGACTCTGTTGATATTCTCCTTGATTCCTTTAACTCAAAAGTTAAGAATGTTATTGATGATATTGCTCCAATAATAGTCAGTAAGAAGACAAACAGACAGAAATCAGTTTGGAGAAGATTGACAGCAGTTCAGACTATGAAAAGACAATGCATAAAAGCCGAGCGGATGTAACTTGAAATTCACTATAGCATCTATAAAGACAGCCTTCATGCTTTTAATGTGAAACTAGCCACAGCTAGACAGAATTTCGTCTCAAACCTTATAAACCGTAACTTAAAAAACACTCTTACTCTTTTTGCCACTGTGGAGAGACTGACAAACCCCCCAAGTCAGATTCCCAGTGAAATGCTCTCAGACAACAAATGAAATGAGTTTGCTTCTTTCTTTTCTGAGAAGATCATCAACATCAGGAAGGCGATTAGCACATCCTCAAGTAATGCAAAGGTCAGAAAGATTTGGCCACAATATCAAAAAGATACTATGTCTATTTTTGGAGCAATTGATATACAATTCTGGAAGACATAGTGCAGCACCTAAAATCATCAATTGACAAACTTCCCACATCCTTTTTCAAAAGTGTGCTTGACTGCTTAAAAGCAGATCTCTTAGAAGTGGTGAATGCCTCACTTCTTTCTGGGACATTTCCAAACTCCCTAAAAACTGCAGTTGTAAAGCCCCTCCTGAAAAAGACCAATCTTGATAACACCATTTTGAGCAATTTTAGATCAATATCTAATCTTCCTTTTATAGGTAAAATTATAGAAAAGGTGGTTTTTAATCAGATGAACAAATAGGAGAGCATAAGTCTAAGTGGACATCCATGACATGCGGAGTCCCGCAAGGCTCAATTCTTGCACCGCTCTTGTTTAGCCTGTATATGCTTCCACTGAGTCAAATAATGAGAAAGAATCAAATTGCCGATCACAGCTATGCTGATGATACCCAGATTTACCTAGCCTTATCTCCAAATGACTACAGTCCTATTGACTCCATCTGCCAATGCATTGATGAAATTAATAGTTGGATGTACCAGAACATTCTGCAGTTAAACAAGGAAAAACGTTATTGAAAAGTTATTGCATTTGGAAACAAAGATAAAGTTTTCAAGTGAATGCATACCTTGACTCTAGGGGTCAAACAACTAAAAATCAAGTCAGGAATCTTGGTGTGATTCTGGAGACAGACCTTAGTTTCAGTAGTCATGTCAAAGCAGTAACTAAATCAGCATACTATCATCTCAAAAACATTGCAAGAATTAGATGTTTTGTTTCCAGTCAAGACTTGGAAAAACTTGTTCATGCCTTTATCACCAGCAAGGTGGACTATTGTAATGGGATTCTCACTGGCCATCCCAAAAAGACCATTAGGCAGCTGCAGCTCATCCAGAACGCTGCTGACTAGAACCAGAAGTGACCTAGGACTGAAATATATAGCAGATATGCACACTGAATATGAACCTAACAGACCACTCAGATCATTAGGATCGAGTCAGTTAGAAATACCAAGGGTTCACACAAAACAAGGGGAGCCTGCCTTTAGTTACTATGCTGCCCGCAGCTGGAATCAGCTTCCAGAAGAGATCAGATGTGCTAAAACACTAGTCACATTTAAATCTAGACTCAAAACTCAGCGAAACACGTTGTGGGACCACGCAGCAATGGTCAGCGTAAAGTGGTAAAACATCATTAAGGCTTTAAGTCAGCATTAAATGGAAATCCAGTTCTATTAAAAAAAAAATGTATATATATATTCTCTAAATATTATTCTGAACTTTTTAACTTGGATTCAAGTTTACAAGCAACAATGTTATAAATTTGCTCTTTTAATGCCGGAGTTTTGGACATTCAGCATTAATGAATAAAGAATTTTGCTCAGAATATATAGTTCACAATATTGTGGACGTTCGGCATTTATGAATTTAAAAAAAATGCCATTCAGATATTTCAAGCTTACACAATTGTGGACATTTGGCATTTGAGTAAAGAATTTGATATTCAGAACTGTAAATTTTTACAAAAATATGGATTAACAAATAAAGTTTCCATTACAAAAAAAAAGCATTCAAAAATAAATGTTATTAAAAAAAAACATTTCTATATCCAAGCGGATAAAATACCAGTCTGGTGTCCTCTGGTGGTGAGTGTTTCTTGTTGTAATCACAGGAACTGATGTGCAGTTTCCATCTGCTCCACTAGAGACAGAAGAGACTTCACTTTCAGATCATTGACAACATGAAAACACTTTCAGTTTCAGTTCAGATATTACAGATAACAGCTCCGTGACAGACTCTTACTATTACAAAACAAAACAATTATGTATTGCCACTATGCTGAATCTGTCAAATGTCTAAATGTAAATGTTTACAGTATCACACTTACTGTACAGGAATAATTAAATGCTGTAGAAGTGAGCAGCTCGTATTGCTGACTTTAGACACAGACACCTTACAAACAGACAACAGTGTTCTGCTGAAATCTCTCCTGCTTTCAGCTTCTGTCAGTATCTTGGGCAAGAAAACCTTCCTTATTTGAAGTAAACTGTTAAAATGAATTCAGAACACGAGAAATATTACCATAACACAATGTTGATATACAGTATAATATCTCAAAGTAGTAAGAAATGCTAAAGATGCGAAAAAGAAAAAAACATGTTTCCTGCACATAGTGTTCTTGGATTTCATTTTGAATGTGATTCAACACGTATTCCTGAATATGGAGAATTATTATCAACATGAACACTGGATCTCACATGATTAGTTTCCATGAGATATAAAGAAATGTGTTGAATATTCAGCTTCAGACTGATTTGCATATTTCTCAGCCTGGCTACTGTTACTGAGTTCTGTCTAAAGGAGAAGTGGTGAATCTCTAATATGAGCTAAATTGTGTCGTTTTCACACACAGTTCTCCCTCCGTTCAGTGTAGAAGCGTCAGCTTGAGCTCTGTCTTCAACTCTCTTCTCTGGTAAGACATTTACACACAACACACTCAAACTCACACACAATAACCTTTTTTTAAAATCTTTAGAAAGTGTTCTGTATTCTCATGTAAATAATAAATTCTGAAACTTAAATCTAGAAATAATGAGTTTATACCAAAACAGCTATAAATTCACACAATTTTATATTTTTTCATCCTATCAATCAACAATGTCCCTCACACACATGTAGATGATCGATAGGTGCATAGGATACACAATCAAAAACAGCTCCAACATTTCTGCTTTTTTCATTCTATAAAATGTCTTCATTTGTTGTTTCTTCTGCTGTAAGGTGAATGTAAATGATGGAAACATTGGTGACGTTCCTCCTCACTGGATCTCTGATACAAGGTCTCATTCTTAGATTATTCCTCTGTTTAACAAGATTAATTATTATTATGAAAGCACTTTCATGTGACCTTCATGAGATAAAGAGCAATAAGTTCTGCAGAAGTGTGTTCTGCTTGTATTCTCTGATCGTTTACTTCCTTCGATCTGTTTGTCTGTGTTTTAGGTGTTTTGTGTGGCTTTAATATCAATCTGCCGAATAAAGTAGAAGCTCTGAACGGATCCTGTGTTTTCATCCCCTGCACATTTGATATTGATCAACGATATGAAGCTGACCTCACTGACAGTGCAAAGAGAATGTGGGTTAAAGTTGAAAACCCTCACGTTATAGTGTTTGACTCCAGCAGCCCCAACACTGGACGGTTAAAAGGAGAAATATTTGGCACTGCTACACAGAAAAACTGCACCACACGCTTCGATAATGTTGATCAGAGTCATGATGGGTCATATTACTTCAGAATCGAAACCAGTGGTAAATTGAAGCTTAGTTACAGAGGACCTACATACTCTCAAGTTGAAATTGTCGTCTTAGGTGAGTGTCATATTGTTCATGCTGCTTCTATAGTGTGACTGGACATGGAAAAAGAAATCTACTATTGTACAATATATACTTTCATAACTGGATATGATAATCAACATTATCTTGTAATATCTCTGTCTTTGTTTCAGGATCTCCACCCAAACCTACACTGAGCATCTTTCCGGATCAGGAGGAGGTGACTGAGGGAAGTTCAGTGAGTCTGCGCTGCTCTACTAAGATCTTCTGTCCGTCTCGTCCACCATCTCTCACATGGAGCTCGTCTCTCATCGAGAGCGTCACAGGACGACAGTTTCAGAGCCAAACTGAGCTCATCTCTGATCTGAACTTCACTGTTTCTCACCGTCATCACAGAGTCACTTTCACCTGCACTGCAACACACCAGATACAGCAACAGATCACAACACAAGAGTCTCGTCTGCTACACGTTCAGTGTAAGACAGGAATTATTTCAATCTGTGCTGAATGATCATCTATAATTAATGCTGTAAATCATACAGTAATTGTCTGAATGATTTCTCCTCCACTAGATGCTCCTAAAGACACATCTGTGAGGATAAATCCAGCTGGTTTAGTTCTGGAGGGTCGTTCAGTGACTCTGATCTGCAGCAGTGATGCAAACCCAGCAGTGAACTACACCTGGTACAGAGAGACAGGGTCTCAGTTTGAGCTCCTCCAGACTGGATATAATAACACCTACATTGTGACAAACCCTACACACGGAGCATGGTATGGCTGTAAAGCTCAAAACCAGCATGGCCACTGCAATGCTAAAATTCAGCTGGATGTTCAGTGTGAGTAAAAACACAGGCCGCAAATTAATTTAATATGATTAAATGACTATTACTTATGACATAAATAATGTGAATATAGAACAATAACAGTTTTCACAGCTGTGCACAGACTGTGAAAATGAAAAAGAAAAGCTGTGAAATGGCTGTAGAACTGCGACAAACATCTTCATTTACAGAAAATGCATCCGAGAAGAGAGAAGGAGATTTAGTTCCACTTTTGTAAATGATTTTGTTACAGAACAACATGTTAAAGTTACACTACAGCATTTTGAAATGCAAGGTTTTTATATAAATCCTTTTTGAAACTGCACTTAAACCAGTGAAATTACAAGAAACAGTCAGCAGCTCTTCTATAAAGGCAATGCAGTGATCAAACACCCGGGGTACGAGTTGATCTTATTTTCTGTGGCAACCGACAGCATTAGATGCTGCACATTGAAGGGATATTTCACCCAAACAATTAAAATCACCAAATGATTTTCTCACCCTCGAGCTATCACAGGTGTATATGACTTTCTTCTTTCAGACCAATACACTCAGGGTTATATAAAAAAATGTCCAATCTTTATAATGGCAGAGAATGGATGTTATTTTTCAATATTCCAAAAGGAGTCCAATTAAGTGCATCCATCCATCATAAAAAGTGCCTCACACAGATCCAGGGGGTGAATAAAAGCCTACTGTAGTGAAGTGATGTGTCATTTTTTTAACTTTATACACAGTAATCTCTAGTTTCTGCTAACTGTCGTAAGCACATTCACAATAACACCATTCCAGTGGATGACATAGGACGTAGTGTAAGGTTTCTTTTTAGGTGAATTATATAAATTAAGAACTTTTTATAACCGAGTACTACTGTAGTCAGAAGAGTAAAACAAGTTCTTCATCACAATAATGTCACTTTCACCAGTGTGGTGTTTTGTAGACAGAACTAACCGTAGCTTAATAATTGTGGCCTGTTCCTCTTTTCTACTTTAGTACATGTTTAGCTTGAGGGTATGTTTTTTTCTTCTGTTTTTGTCATGAAAACATTTGTATTCATCATCAGTGAACTAAACTTAAATTGATGGAACTAACCCTGACTTAATAACTGTGGCTTGTTCCTCTTTTCTACTTTAGCAAACCATTAACTCAAGGTTATGTTTTTTGTTTGTTTGTTTGTTTTTGTCATGAACACATTTGAAATCCATCTACAGAGAACTGAAATTACATTTACAGAATAAATATGTTAATATAGCAACTTACTGAAATACTAAAATGTATTTTGTTGTTTCCTTATAATATACTGACAACCACCATAAAACGCAGAATTTTAAATTAAATCAAATTTAATTAAATAAGATTAATTGTATTTTTCCACTTCTAAAAACTGTGTATTTAACTGTATTTAACTGTAAAATCACATGAAATGTCCTGTTTGATTTATTATTTTTCACAGTAAGAGAACTTGCTGTTAACATGTTTTACACCATAGAGACCATCAAGATCTTCTGTATCATAACGATTATATTTTCTCTTTCAGTTGCACCCAATATCTCCATCTCTTGCAGTCGAAGCAGTGTAACGGAGTGTGTGTGTGAGGCTCATGGGAATCCCTGTCCTACACTAGAGTGGCGTCTGTCTGGACGTGTGATCACTAACTCTACAGAAACCTCCATCAGTGAGGAGACGTTAGGAAGCACAGGAGTGAAGAGCGTCCTGAACATCCATCAGTCCCTCACAGACACGGACGTCCTGCAGTGTTTCAGCACAAACAAATACGGCAGCGCCAGCACCAGTCAACAGTTTCAGAACGTCCTGAACTATTACTGTATGATTTTAAGAGTATAAAGCATAAAACAGGGTCATTATACTTATAAAAATTATATGAATACAACTTTTTTTTGGTTCTTAAACGTATTAATAAAATTAATTCTATAGCAAATAAATGTTAACTGAAAAAAGCACTGCAATAACTAATTTAATTAAAATGACTTTTAAAAAACTATTTACACTTAAACAAATAAATATTAGGCCAGTCCTCGCTGACCAGTGAATACGCTGCGGTCCGACTCTGTCCTGCAGGAGACACAGACACAGAGAACAACACCTCAACATCTGAGACAGAGCCCAAAAAACCAGACATGACAGCAACGATCAGAGACACGGCCTCACCGGCATCAGAAGACGTGATTTATGAAAACACGAGTCATCGCTACAGACAGAAGGAAGCACTGGTCAGTGCAGATGATGCTGAAAAACAAGACTGAACCAAAACCTTTGAATCTTTGAGCACCAATTTAAGAGATCCTTCATCTAAAAATAACAATTACAAACCTACAGAACTTTCTTTCATCTGTGGAACATAAAGGAAGATATTTTAAGTGTTTATTCCTCATCGTTTTAACAGGATAGATCGCCCAAAAAGACAAATTTGCTGTAAATGTACTCACCCTCAGGATATTAACGATGGAGATTACTTTATTCTTCAGTAGAACAGTAATGAAGATTTTTTGTATCTATTTTATTTTATTGGTGATTCATAAGAAGCAAATCCGCAGCTACAGTCACTCTGAAAGGCAAAAAAAAAAAAGCAAGAAAGTTCTTATGAAGCGAAACGATCTGAAGAAGAAGTTGAAGATTATTTACAACAGTATCACCTGTAAGCCAGTCCTGCATGGTTTATATTTTATATGTATTTTATTATACACCTATCACTTTTATTTCCTATTCAAATATTTATTTTTATTGCAATTTTTTACTTTTATTTTTTTCATTAAATTTTTTAATTATACATTTTGTTTTAAGACATGTACTTTAGCTTTATTAAAATGTCTCTGAAAAAGGAATAGCCTACAATCTCTAATAATAATATTAATTACTGAATAAGTCTATCTAAATGATACACCAAGAAAAAAACTAAACTGAAACTAATATAAAAGCAGGCGTGAGGAACTCTCAGTCTGATGTGTGTGGAAGAAAAGTGTTTGTTGCCTATAGTTCTGTATAGTTTAGGGTGACCATATCATAGTGTTTCAAAAAGAGGAAAGTAGGGGGCGGAGTTTGTGGGCGGAGCTTCATCTATCAGTTCAGGTAGCATGTTTTTTTGTTTGTTTTCTTATTTAGATTTTATAATAAATAAAAAGAAATGAGTAAAAATAAAAGAAAAAGAATACGGAATGCAGTGTTAAAGAATCATATTTGAATAAAAATAGAACAGAAATAATAGATAATGCAAGTGTTAGAAGGTCATTATTTACAACAAATAAAAAGAAAAGTGTTGGAGGCTCTTCTTTCTTTATAAATAAAACAAGTAGTTAGACATAGAAAAGATAATACACATGTTAAAGGGATGTTTTAGAATAACTTCCCTCTAACTATTAGAATAGAGAGTGCTAGGGTCAAATGAAGAGGACAGAGATGTGCTTTCAGCCGTTTCTTGAAAATATTAAGGACTCAGCTGCTTGGATTGAGTTGGGCAGGTCATTCCACCAGGAGGGAACAGTTAATGTAGAAGTCCATGAAAGTTTTATCATAGATGCTAAATGTTTCAATACAAGCATTTCAGTCAAATGTAATTAAAGCAATATTTTCAGACCTTTAACCCATTTTGAAAGCCTTAGTGATCTGAAACAAAGAAACGACATCCAGAAGGTGCACAGTAATATGCTCATGCTTATAATGGGGAGGGAGGGAGGGTTGCGAGTCATTTGAGCATACTTACTGAGCAGCAGTGCCACGTATATATGTCCTGTGTCTAATTGGAGAATGGAAGTGATTGGAGCTATTTGACATCTGACCGCATCAGCTGGTCACAGCCTATGACTCCGTGGCCTGACTGAACTAACGCTGCCCTCGATTTGGGAAAATCAACCCATGGCAACAGGTTAAAAGTAGCCAAATTCTGAGGAAAAGACACGGAATTGGCAACCCTGCATCCAACAAGAGCAGCAGGAGTCAGATCTGACAGATCACAGTTTGAGAATAAAGAGAGATGAATAGAATATTTGCTGCTCAACAGATCCTGAGCTCACTGACAGATGTGACCCTGCACCACAAACCAGTCTTTAGTCGCTTGGGTATATTTTTAGCAATAGCAAACAATAAAAAAAAAAAAAGATAGATTTTTCTTTTATGCCAAAAATCATAGGATATTAAGTCAAGATCATGTTCCATGAAAATATTTTGTAAATTTCCTACAGTAAATATATCAAAACCTAATTTTTTATAAGTAATAATATGCATTGCACTTCATTCATAAAAGCTCCATATAAAAGATTCTATACTTTCAGAAAGTTATATCTCGGTCAGATATTGTCCTATCCTAACATTCATCAAGGGAAGCTTATTTATTCAGCTTATAGATGATCTATAAATCTCAATTTCTAAGAAAAGACCCTTATGACTGGTTTTGTGGTCCAGGGTCACAAATATCTGATTTTGTAAGATGTACTCTCTTTTGTGTGATTGCGAAATCGAAAGTGAAAGTAAACAGCGCAAATATAAAAAACATTTAAATACACGGCATCCTGAGCAGCTCATGATGCGGCAAAATTATACAATATAAGAATGTTTAAAGGAGTGGACACGAAAGCAATGGTCAGAGGAAACAGCCGAATCTTGGACATTTTGGCGATGAAGAAATATCCGCCTGACGCAATTTTGTAGGTCCAAAAAGAGGACATGTCTGGGGAAAAGAGGACGTATGGTCACCCTCTAGTTCTAGTTTAGTGAAGGAATAAACATAATGCATATAAATCTCACAAGTAAACATTTGTCACAGTCTCACAGATAAATAGGCCTATTTGCTCTTTTGGAAATCAAACAGAAAAAATATTGGTAAAATATCACCTTTTTTTTCAAGTTTCAAGATTTTTACACAGCATGAAATGTAAATTCAATTCTGTTTTAAAATATTTTATTTTCTAAATATTATTTCACTATTTCTATATCTAAGCAGATAAAATACCAGTCTGGTGTCCTCTGGTGGTGAGTGTTTCTTGTTGTAATCACAGGAACTGATGTGCAGTTTCCATCTGCTCCACTAGAGACAGAAGAGACTTCACTTTCAGATCATTGACAACATGAAAACACTTTCAGTTTCAGTTCAGATATTACAGATGACAGCTCTGTCGCAGACTCTTCATATTACAAAACAAAACACAATTATTTATTGCCTCTATGATGAATCTGTCAAATGTCTAAATGTAAATGTTTACAGTATCACACTTACTGTACAGGAATAATTAAATACTGTAGAAGTGAGCAGCTCGTATTGCTGACTTTAGACACAGACACCTTACAAACAGACAGCAGTGTTCTGCTGAAATCTCTCCTGCTTTCAGCTTCTGTCAGTATCTTGGGCAAGAAAATATCGCAGTATAATTTCTCAAAGTAGCAAGAAATGCAAAAGATGAGAAGGAAAAAAAAGCATGTTTCCTGCACATAGTATTATTGGATTTAGCTTTAAATGTGATTCAACACATATTCCTGAATATGGAGAATTATTATCAACATGAACACTGGATCTCACATGATTTGTTTCCATGAGATATAAAGAAATGTGTTGAATATTCAGCTTCAGACTGATTTGCATATTTCTCAGCCTGGCTACTGTTACTGAGTTCTGTCTAAAGGAGAAGTGGTGAATCTCTAATATGAGCTAAATTGTGTCGTTTTCACACACAGTTCTCCCTCCGTTCAGTGTAGAAGCGTCAGCTTGAGCTCTGTCTTCAACTCTCTTCTCTGGTAAGACATTTACACACAACACACTCAAACTCACACTTACTCCTGTAGCTTTCAGATTCTGAAACGTTAAGATTTAAAACATTTAAGATAAGAATGACCTGTTTTTAAAATCTTTAGTAGTGTTCTGTATTCTCATGTAAATATCTATGAATAAAAAAAACTTTAATCTATAATGAGTTTATACCAAAACAGCTATACATTCATACACAATAAAATATTATTTTCATCGTATCAATCAACAATGTCCCTCACACACCTGTAGATGATCGATAGGTGCATAGGATAAACAATCTAAAACAGCTCCAACATTTCTGTTTTTTTCATTCTATAAAATGTCTTCATTTGTTGTTTCTTCTGCTGTAAGGTGAATGTAAATGATGGAAACATTGGTGACGTTCCTCCTCACTGGATCTCTGATACAAGGTCTCATTCTTAGATTATTCCTCTGTTTAACAAGATTAATTATTATTATGAAATCACTTTCATGTGACCTTCATGAGATAAAGAGCAATAAGTTCTGCAGAAGTGTGTTCTGCTTGTATTCTCTGATCGTTTACTTCCTTCGATCTGTTTGTCTTTGTTTTAGGTGTTTTGTGTGGCGCTAAAATCAATCTGCCGAATAAAGTAGAAGCTCTGAACGGATCCTGTGTTTTCATCCCCTGCACATTTGATATTGATCAACAATATGAAGCTGACCTCACTGACAGTGCAAAGAGAGTGTGGTATAAAGACAGAAACCTTCACGTTATAGTGTTTAACTCCAGCAGCCCCAACACTGGACGGTTAAAAGGAGAAATATTTGGCACAGCTACACAGAAAAACTGCACCACACGCTTCGATAATGTTGATCAGACTCATAATGGGTCGTATTACTTCAGAATCGAAACCAGTGGTAAATTGAAACATAGCTACAGAGGACCTACATACTCTGAAGTTGAAATTGTCGTCTTAGGTGAGTGTCATATTGTTCATGCTGCTTCTATAGTGTGACTGGACATGGGAAAGAAATCTACTACTGTACAATATATACATTCATCACTGGATATGATAATCAACATTATCTTGTAATATCTCTGTCTGTGTTTCAGGATCTCCACCCAAACCTACACTGATTGTCTTTAAGGATCAGCAGATGATTGAGGGAAGTTCAGTGAGTCTGCGCTGCTCTACTAAGATCTTCTGTCCGTCTCGTCCACCATCTCTCACATGGAGCTCGTCTCTCATCGAGAGCGTCACAGGACGACAGTATCAGAGCCAAACTGAGCTCATCTCTGATCTGAACTTCACTGTTTCTCACCGTCATCACAGAGTCACTTTCACCTGCACTGCAACACACCAGATACAGCAGCAGATCACAACACAAGAGTCTCGTCTGCTACACGTTCAGTGTAAGACAGGAATTATATCAATCTATTCTGAATTATCTATAATTAATTCTGTAAATTAAAGTAGTCGCCTGAATGATTTTCTCCTCCACTAGATGCTCCTAAAAACACATCTGTGAGGATAAATCCAGCTGGTTTAGTTCTGGAGGGTCGTTCAGTGACTCTGATCTGCAGCAGTGATGCAAACCCAGCAGTGAACTACACCTGGTACAGAGACACTGAGAGACCTCTGAATCCAGTTCAGACCGGACCAAACCTGACCATCAACAACCCCGACCCGACACACAGCGGACGATACTACTGTACAGCTGAGAACAAACACGGCACACAGAACTCATCAGTGCTGCTGGACGTCCAGTGTGAGTGTTACGAGTCTTTACTAGGGGTCGAACGACTTCTGATTTAAAGTTGACTTTTATGTGATGAAAGTCGAGTCAAAGTTGACTAGTCGCTGATGACGTCATTAATGAACAAATAAGTCTGGAGCTGTGACAAACCCCTTGTTCACATCTATGGCATATGAGCTGCCCAGATGGCTATTGCTGATAACAGCTCATCAGTTCTTTTGCCTTTGGGTCGTTTTATTGCTCACTGCTTTCTGCTCGTTTTAAATAAGATATAAATATATAGCACAGTAAAGATATGAATGCATTAGTGCAACTGCGTGTGTGAATTAATTCTACACGGCAGCACCTTTCTAGTAATAGTGACTCCCTTTCCCGATTGCGAAAGTGAAACTAAAAAGGATGTGCACGAGCATTAAAATGCAATTTCAATTCCAGCAGTTTAAGAGCGGCTGCTGCTCTCTGATGCATGCAAATTAGTCTGCATACAATATCTAGACTGTTATTAATATGCACACTATGGATGTGTATACAACCATCTCTTAGCTCTGCATCATGCTTGTAGGAAATTTTAGTTTCTGATTGAGCTTTGATTTGAGTGTTGAGAGAGTAGCCTACTATTTTATTTTAATGATAAATTTGTGAAAAAGGTTCATAAATGAGGTCAAACATTAAAAACTCATAGCCTGCAAGTACAATTCTACAGGTCAGAAGAGACTCATGAAATCATACAAAAGAGAAGGCAGTCAGTTCATATAATTCATACTCAGAAAGCAGAACTGAGATGGCATTTATTGCAAGATTTCAAATGCACCTGCAGATTATTTTGGCATGTCTTTTTATCAGTGAAGATTTCTTAAAATAGTGTAAGAAATCTTGTGTAGTCTCATTCTTGTGAACTATTTTGTGTCTGGTCTCAGATTTTTACCTTCACTATGATGTTGCTTAAATCTGTATCAACTGTTTACTTTCGTGACGTAATGGTGCTTTGACTGTCGGTAGAAGTCTGCTGCAGAGCTCAGCAGAAGTGTGAGCACTCGCAAGCATCCTTTTGAATGGTAAAATGATGAATATAACACCCTACTGCCTCATGAACTTTACAGACACGCGCATGCGGCGGCCATTGTAAGTCTGCAAGACCACAAGTGCACATGTGTGCATTACAGTGCAGCAGCGCATTAGATTAGAAAACAGCGATTAACTTACCTGTACAATAAACTGTTTAGATTGTGCATTCTCCCATTCAATTTCAATCATCCAGTAATATAATCACACATTTCTTGTGGAGCTTTAGGAGTATACATTTATTTGTCATTTTAACTGTTTGGAAACGGAGTGTAAATGTGGAAGTCCTTCAAAGATTTATTATCTTGTTGCGCCCTCTATTGGACCAGCGAGCGACTAATCAAGGTCAAGCTTAAACGGTTAGTTCACCCAAAAATAAAAATATGTCCATCTTCTACTCATCCTCGAAGCATCTTTTGAACTGTTGAAAAACAAACACTCGCTAACCCCCATTGAAAGGCTTGAAAGAGCAAGGACAATTTTTTATATAACTCAGATTGGATTATTCTGAAAGAAGAAAGTCGCACACACCTAGGATGCTTCGAGAGCAGAGGTGGGTAGAGTACCCAAAAACTGTACTCAAGTAAAAGTAAAAGTACTTCTAGAAATATTTACTCAAGTAAAAGTAAAAGTACTAGTCTTGAATAGTTATTTGAGTAAGAGTAAAAGAAAAAAAATCTACTCAAGTGGTTAATTACTAGTTACTTTGGGACATATATACTGAGCCTATTTTTATTTAGATATATAGATAAAATGTATGTAATGTATGTGTGTGTGTATAAATGTATATATTTCATCAGCCTTTACTCCAATTTATGTAATTTATTATAAAACCCTGTCTGTTTACTTAAGTAACAGATATAGGTGTCATGTCATAACATATTTATAATACGACTGACTTTATATTAAATGTGAATTTAACATTGAAAGTTATATAAATATTGCTACTAATCTTTCATTGTTCAGAAAGAGAGCAAATAACATTTACATTATTAAAGATCATTTTCACTGACAGTGTAGATTTCAATCACTCTCAGAAACTCCCATTAAAATCACTGAAACTGTTAACACTGTGAAATCAATATCTTAATTATAGATTCGTACACACATCTGCACTTTGTTGTTTCTGACGAGAGAATTCTCCAGAAAGAGGTATTCAGTCAGTGAGCGTGTGAAGGAAGCACCGGCATTTCAGCGATGACTCATCGGAACACCTCTGATTGGCCATTGCATTCAAAAGCTCGACAGAATCGTGTGTGATTGGTTAATGAGCAGCGCTGTAAAAACGCGTCTGTCTCTGGCTCAGCGCCAGCAAGCGATCACAGATCTGAATTTAGCAGCTGATGATACGACTTGCTGAACGTACTCGCACCGGTGTGATTGTATTAAAATTAATAAAATCTTAACCGGCTATTTTTTGTCTTTTGGAAGCTGTTTCAACTTGACTCCCCTCTGTTATAAGCCACACACGTACAACAAATTAATGTCACAGTGGTATCGTGTACTGTAGTCGAATGTAGCCCAAGTTATTACCTGTTAAACAGTAGACAGCACACGCGTTCATCTAATAAGGATCTCCATCGCAAGCAAATAATAGCCTTTGTAGATTTGCTTTCAATTCAGTGCAGTTCCATTGCACCGTTTTCAACGCTGCTGATATTCTTAAACGTTACAACTCTGAGTGAACCGCTTCAGATGCTCAGCGCGTGCGGCAGGGAACTGAACGACTCATTAAAACTGATTCATGAACCAATTCACTCGTTTGCCAATAGGGCTCGGGCGCCAAGTTGCATTCTGGGACGCTTCGCGAATGTAAACATACAGCAAGTTGAACGAGAAGAGCAGAGTTGGGAGAAAGAAAAAAAGATGTCAAAATCGCGAAAAGGTTGTGGGATTTATAGGGATACGCTAAATAGGGATGCCTGGGACCGGTATGTGGACAAAATCAGCTCTATTAACGGTTTGGATCCATATGAAATTCCCAACAAATAGTGGAGTACCGACGGAGACTTGTTGCCGCACTTTTGCATTACAGATATCTTCGGCTACCTTGTTTGTTTTGTGAGTGCCTACACTTCAGAATAGTTTCGAAGCTACAAGTCAAGTCTCATGTACAGTTCACAAATGGATGGGTTCAGGAGCTGCAAATCATAGAAACGGAACAGCGACAAAACAGTATACAGTAATGCGGTAAGCTGCGCTCTAACGTTACCTAGCTGCTAGTTTAGTAACCATTAGTGCTAACAACCATTCACACATGGACTTTTAACAATGTGTTTCAAAAGTGTAGTTAGTAGCTGTCCACCCTCCCGTTTTTCCGGGGTTCTCACGTATTTGAGCTGTTTTCCCGCTGTCTTCCCGTTTTAGTATTTTCCTGTAAAATATCCCGTTAGCCCCTCCATCAGACCTGTCAAATCTCTGTGTTGTTGTCCTGTTGCTACTCCTTGTCCTTCCAGCGAAACAGATGTTTTCAAAGCATTGTTTTTCTAACTTGAAAGCAACCTTAGCGTGATGTTGGGCTTTTTAAGATAGCGTGGTTGTTGTGAGAGCACGATTTCACGCCAATCTGTAACTAAAGTCACGTTAGACCTAGCTTCACAAATCGCTTAACATTAGTTAATGCAGCAGTTTTATAGTACAAATTTTTGCTGTCAGCAGAGGGATAGCAACAAAAAGATGAATGTTGAAATTTCCCATATTTTGGATGAGTAACTCGAGAAATTTCCCTTATTTTCAATGTTGACTTAAGCTATATAAATTAATATTCAGATGTTATGGTCTCCGTAGTCGCGCCTCCAAGCAGGAAAGCGGTGTAAAGTTAATCCATTCTCATTTTATTTTCCCCATGGCGATTATGTGTTGCGCTATTACACCCCAAAATACAGCAATGGTTGAAAATGGTTAAAATAGATTTTTAATTAATCAAATTAAGACACACGGATGAGAGGGAGTATGTCTTAACACTGCGCAGTAGTCCGAGTAGCAGTAAAGGAGGCAGTCAACGTGGCGGCCACGCCAAGTAATGACGTCACGACGCCCAAGCCCTTTTGGTTTGATCAAGCCTTTGAACAGAATTGACTCAAAAGAATGAATCATTCGCGAATGGGCATCACTCATTGCCCAGAGAAAAGTAGACGGCGCGTTTGGAATAAAGTGAAGCATTTATAACATTTATTGCATTAAGATAAAGTAACGAGAGGAGCGTCGCCCACAGTAACGAAGTAAAAGTACAGATTTTTCCCAAAAAATTTACTCAAGTAAGAGTAAAAAGTACCCATCTTTAAATATACTCCGAAAAGTATTAGTTACCCCGAAAAATTACTCAAGTAAATGTAACGAAGTAAATGTAACTTGTTACTACCCACCTCTGTTCGAGAGTGAGTAGAAGATTGTCATGGCAGAGCACTGAAGTCGACTAGTCGATTAGTCTGTGCAACCACTAGTCTTAACTAATTTTTTCACAATCATTAGAATATTAGACTTGAGGTTTTAGGCATTATATATCAAACATGAAATATAACACTTACATGTAATATTATATATATTAAAACAGCAATGATTATCCAGTGTTCATGTGAACTCCTTCAGTATTACTTGAAAAGCATGTTTTTTTCACTATACGTTTCCCACAATTCCAATAGTGTTATTTCATATTGTTTACGACTTAATTATTATTTTTTTTAATGTGTAAAAAATTTACGATATATATTGTGATGGCCTAAAGCATTTTCTCCTCCACCAGATGCTCCCAAAAGCACATCGGTGAGGATAAATCCAGCTGGTTTAGTTGTGGAGGGTCGTTCAGTGACTCTGATCTGCAGCAGTGATGCAAACCCAGCAGTGAACTACACCTGGTACAGAGACACTGAGAGACCTCTGAATCCAGTTCAGACCGGACCAAACCTGACCATCAACAACCCCGACCTGACACACAGCGGACGATACTACTGTACAGCTGAGAACAAACACGGCACACAGAACTCATCAGTGCTGCTGGACGTCCAGTGTGAGTATTAAAGGAGACATCAGATGCAAAATTCACTTTTACATGGTGTTTGCATATAAATCTATCTTAGCAGTGTGAGGAACCACCCTACAGGGGGGTTCCTCACACTTTAGGGGGAAGTCGTGGCCTAATGGTTAGAGGGTTGGACTCCCAATCGAAGGGTTGTGGGTTCTAGTCTCGGGCCGGCAGGAATTGTGGGTGGGGGTAGTGCATGTACAGCTCTCTCTCCACCTTCAATACCACGACTTAGGTGCCCTTGAGCAAGGCATCGAACCCCCAACTGCTCCCCGGGTGCCGCAGCATAAATGGCTGCCCACTGCTCCGGGTGTGTGCTCACAGTGTGTGTGTGTGTGTGTGTGTGTGTGTTCACTGCTCTGTGTGTGTGCATTTCGGATGGGTTAAATGCAGAGCACAAATTCTGAGTATGGGTCACCATACTTGGCTGAATGTCACTTCACTTTCACTTTCACAATGATAAAAAAAAAAAAAATTTATCCCCAAAAACATAAACAGTCTCATTTATCAAGCTGTTTTAATTTTCTGATCAGTATGACAGCCCCGCCCACGATCGCTGACAGACTGTCCCATATTAGCATATTTCCTCCCTCAGCCAGTTCTAGGCTGTCTGCAATTTTCTCCACAATCAAGCAGCTGTAGAGATAGTAATGTACGGTGCCTGTAAGGTGACTTGTTCGGTTTACTTAGTTTTGTCGTGGCCACGAAATAATAACTCATGGGAACGTGATATTAATTTGAACTAAATATTTTTCTCGTGGCTTCGAGTTTAATGCGTAAACAAACCTGCATGACCATAGCAACCTGGGATTATCAGAGATGGATTCATTCATATTTTATTTTGAATTACGAAATTATTATATTATTTATCCATATTAAATTTATGCATTTACATTGACATGTTAATGTCGAGCATTTACAGTACGCTATTATTTACAAAAGTATTCAGAATGTTAAGTAAAGAGATTGAAATTGAAGCAAAAAAAAAAAAATAATATAAACGGGAAAAAAAAAACAGTAATAATAGGCTAATAATAATAATAATGTACACATATTACGGGGGAAAGACTATCAGTTAATGGACTTACAAGACTGGATGGATAAAAAAAAGTTTTTATATTTTATTATGCACTTTATGTAATATTTATTTGAATGCTGACAATCGCATGTAATACAGCCCGTTAGCCAAAGTATTTGGTTAATATAATAATAACTTAATTAAAAATTAAATATGAATGAATCCATCTCTGATAATCCCAGGTTGCTATGGTCACGCAGGTTTGTTTACGCATTAAACTCCTGGCCATGAGAAAAACATCTCGTTCCCTCAACATAGCATCTTGAGGCTACGACATAATAACGTTCCCACAAGTTAAAATGACGTTCCCACAAAATAATATCACGATCCCATGAGTTATTATTTTGCACCACGACAAAACTAAGTAATCCGAACAAGTCACCTTACGAGCACCGTACGGGCACCAGAGCCACGTTACTATTCTAAAAAAAAAAAAAATACTAAATACCACGACATCGAGCATGAGTACTTTTTAATCTGCTGAGAGTCCAGTGAAAGTACATGGTGATTTGTAAAATAGAGAGGTTTAAACCCTCAGCTCTTGAAGTGTTAAATCACACAATTTATATTGCATGTCTTTTATTTCTTTCTCAGACGCTCCAAAAAACACATTGTTGTCAGTGTTTCCCTCCAGCTCAGTGATGATGGGCAATCCAGTGACTCTGATCTGCAGCAGTGATGCAAACCCAGCAGTGAACTACACCTGGTACAGAGACACTGAGAGACCTCTGAATCCAGTTCAGACCGGACCAAACCTGACCATCAACAACCCCGACCCGACACACAGTGGACGATACTACTGTACAGCTGAGAACAAACACGGCACACAGAACTCATCAGTGCTGCTGGACGTCCAGTGTGAGTATTAAAGGAGACATCAGATGCAAAATTCACTTTTACATGGTGTTTGCATATAAATGTGTATTAGCAGTGTGAGGAAACAACCACCCTACATTTATTTCCACCCTCAGCCACTTCTACGCTGTCTGCAATTTTCTCCACAATCGAGCAGCTGTAGAGATAGTAATGTCTCGTAAGCAATGCAGGTGTTTTGTACCTGAAGGTAAAAGTGAACATAAGAGTCTTAATTTTCTCCTGACATGAGAGCCACTCAGGACATGACTTTACTATTATTAGTTTTTTAAATGTCATAATACTAAATGCCACGACATCCAGTGTGAGTACTTTTTAATCTACTGGCCATCCAGTGTCAGTACTTGTTACTCTTCTGGACATCCAGTGATCCTGGAGCACAAAAGCAGTCTTAAGTCACTGGGGTATATTTGTAGCAATAGCCAAAAATACATTGTATGGATCAAAATCATACATTTTTCTTTTATGCCAAAAATCATTAGGATGTTAAGTAAAGATCATGTTGCATGAATTTTTTTTTTGTACATTTCCTACCATAAATATATCAAAACTTTCATTAGTAATATCCATTGCCAAGAACTTCATTTGGACAACTTTTCTCAATATTTAGATTTTTTTGCACCCTCAGATTCCAGATTTTCAAATAGTTTTATCTTGGCCAAATATTGCCCGATCCTGATAAACCATACATCAATGGAAAGCTTATTTATCCAGCTTCAACTCTGAAAACTTTGAAAAACTGATACTAAAGACTGGCTTTGTGGTCCAGGATCACATTTGTAATCAGCTGCGAGTCCAGCGGAAGTACATGGTGATCTGCTGGACGTTCAGTGTGAGTCTAAAATAGAGAGGTTTAAACGTGCAGTTTAAACAACAAGTGTTAAATTACACACACATTGCACGTCTTTTTTTCAGATGCTCCAAAAAACACAGCATTGTCAGCATTTCCCTCCAGCCCAGTGATGAGGGGCAATCCAGTGACTCTGAACTGCAGCAGTGATGCAAACCCAGCAGTGAACTACACCTGGTACAGAGAGACAGGGTCTCAGTTTGAGCTCCTCCAGACTGGATATAATCACACCTACATTGTGACAAACCCTACACACGGAGCATGGTATGGCTGTAAAGCTCAAAACCAGCATGGCCTCTGCAATGCTACAATTCAGCTGGATGTTCAGTGTGAGTAAAAACACAGACCGCAAATTAATTTAATCTGATCCCTGATAACAAATACAGTGAATATAGTGCAATTACTACAGTAACTGCAGGAAAAACATAATAATGCTCTGACAGCACTAATAATGCTCTTACACAGCCAAAATATGACTTTCAGCACTGAAAAGACATGGTGACAATGGAAAACAGGTTGATGGTGATCGACTTTACAGTCAGCAATGCACAGGCTGTGAAAATGAAAAAGAAGAGCTGTGAAATGGGTGTAGCACTGTGTCAAACGTCTTCATTTACAGAAAATGCATCTGGGAAGACAGAAGATTTGGTTCAACTTTTGTAAATGATTTTGTTACAGAGCAGCATATTAAAGTTACACTACAGCTACAGCATTTTGAAATGCAAGGTTTTGATATAAATCCTTTGTGAAACTGCACTTAAACCAGTGAAATTACAAGAAACTGTCAGCAGCTCTTCTATAAAGTCGAGTCGATCACCCCAAGATTTACTCACCCTCAAGCAATCGTAGGTGTATTTGACTTTCTTCTTTCAGACCAGTACACTCAGGGTTATATTCAAAAATGTCCTGGCTCTTCCAAGCTTTATAATGGCTGAGAATGGGTGTTATTTCTCAATAGTCCAAAAGAAGTCCAATAAAGTTCAAGGCCTCTTGTAGTGTGTTTTTGTAAGAAAAATATCCATATTTAAAACTTTATAAACCGTAATCTCTAGCTTCCGCTAACTGTTGTACGCACATTCACAATAACACCATTCCGGCGGATGACGAAGAACATAGAGTAAGGATTTTAACCAATTAACATGGTTTTATCGTGACATGTTTAGTGTTTTATCATCCAAATTCTGAACATGTTTTACACTGTAGAGACCATCAAGATCTTCTGTATCATAACGATTATATTTTCTCTTTCAGTTGCACCCAATATCTCCATCTCTTGCAGTCGAAGCAGTGTAACGGAGTGTGTGTGTGAGGCTCATGGGAATCCCTGTCCTACACTAGAGTGGCGTCTGTCTGGACGTGTGCTCACTAACTCTACAGAAACCTCCATCAGTGAGGAGACGTTAGGAAGCACAGGAGTGAAGAGCGTCCTGAACATCCATCAGTCCCTCACAGACACGGACGTCCTGCAGTGTTTCAGCACAAACGAACATGGCAGCACCAGCCAACAGTTTCAGTTCGTCCCACCGCCACAAGACACACGTGAGGAACACAACAACATTTTCATCTGATCAACAAGAAAGAAAACAATTTATATCTTCATCCATGTGAAAAAGAAGTAGCTTAAAAACTGAAAAAACTCCTTTAGATAAATTATTATGTTCAGTATGTAATAATGTAAATTTCACATCTGAGATGTCCTGAACTATGAAAGACCAACCTTTGAGCAACAAAACACTGTTTTGCAGGTTTCCATCATCAGTCGGTGCTGCTCGGAGCTGCTGTCGGAGCCTCAGTGATGATGATCGCATGCTTCGTGATGCTCTGCTATAAACGGTGGGAACAAAACATGATCATCACAAAACTAGTGTAATATATAATGAGATAAAGCTAAACTCAATAAACTAAAGTAAATAATTAGACACGTAATATTGATTTGAGTTGAAATATTTGAACTCAAAGTTTCCATGAACACAGCAGTTGCGAGTAAGCAGCAAGTTCAAACTAGACGGACATTTAAGGGAGACTGTGCAGTAAACCCACTTATTACAGAACATTTCACCACATAAATAATCAAGGCAATAAAAAATGTAAATGTTTTAAAATCTTACCAGTCTGCTAGTCATCTTATAATCCATTACAGCATACAAAACAATCATAGCAAAATGGCAGCAGCTGCGTTTGAACGAAACAAGAGTGAGTTCGCAATACCAGGATGACATAATTAAATAATTGTACACCATACACCACAGAGTTTTAATATTTGATTAGCTACACAAACGCAAAGCTTTCACCAAGAAAAACTGTTCCTAGCAAGAGTACAGTGAAGTTACCTTTTTTTATATAGGGCTTTAAACAAAAAAAATTCTTTCAAAGCAACTGAACAACATTAATTAGGAAAACAGTGTGTCAATAATGCAAAATGACAGTTAAAGGCAGTTCATCATTGAATTCAGTGATGTCATCATTAAGCTCAGTTCAATTTAAATAGTATCAGTGCGATAATTTGCAATCAAGTCAAAGATATCGCTGTAAATGAAGTGTTGCCAACTAAGCAAGCCAGAGGCGACAGCGGCAAGGAACCGAAACTCCATCGGTGACAGAATGAGACAGAATAAGAGAGAAACAGACTAATATTAGCGTAGATGCCATTCCTCTTACTATGTAGCAAGTACATCGGGTGTTATGGGAAGGGTTCCCGGTTCTGGTTTACCTAATTAATGACGCCTAAGATCCTTTAATGGATTTGGGATTTGGATATTAGAAGCATATTAGTTTGTTATGTGTAAGCCAGGTTAAAAGATGGGTCTTTAATCTAGATTTAAACTGCAAGAGTTTGACTGCCTCCCGAACAAAATTAAGTAGGTTATTCCTATTATTTAGGCACTAAATAGGAAGTCAAGTCAAGTCAATTCACCTTTATTTATATAGCGCTTTAAACAAAATACATTGCGTCAAAGCAACTGAACAACATTCATTAGGAAAACAGTGTCTCAATAATGCAAAATGATCATCATCATTGAATTCAGTTATGTCATCTCTGTTCAGTTTAAATAGTGTCTTTGCATTTATTTGCAATCAAGTCGAAGATATCGCTGTAGATGAAATGAACCCAACTAAGCAAGCCAGAGGTGACAGCGTTAATGAATCAAAACTCCATTGGTGACAGAGTGACAGATCTTCTGCCCGCAGTTGATTTTGATATTGTAGGTATTATCAAATTACGTTTTGAGAATTTTGAGAGCGCAGCAAATGTGGAGGATTATAATGTAAAAAGAACCTGTTCAAATACTGAGGTGCTAAACCATTCAGGGCTTTATAAGTAATAAGCAAGATTTTTAAATCTATACCAGAGCCTGTGCAGTGTGGACAGAACAGGGCTAATATGGTCATATATGGTCCTGGTTCTAGTAAGAACTCTAGCTGCTGCATTTTGGACTAACTGTAGTTTGTTTATTAAGCGTGCAGAACAACCACCCAATAAAGCATTACAATAATCTAACCTTGAGGTCATTAACACATGGATTAACCTTTCTGCATTTCACAATAAGCGCATGGGTCATAATTTAGACATATTTTTGAGATGGAAAAATGCAGTTCTACAAATGCTAGAAACGTGGCTTTCTAAGGAAAGATTGCTATCAAATAGCACACATAGGTTCCTAGCTGATGAGGAAGAATTGACACAGCAGCCATCAAGTCTTAGACAGCGTTCTAGGTCATTACATGGCAAGTTTTTAGGTCCAATAATTAACACCTCTGTTTTTTTAGAATTTAGCAGTAAAAATTACTTGTCATCCATATTGACTATGTATTCCGTTAGTTTTTCAAATTGGTATGTTACACCACGCCACAAAGACATATAGAGGTAAGTATCATCAGCATAACAGTGAAAGCTAACACCATGTTCCCTGATTATATCTCCTAAGGGAAACATGTAAAGCATGAAGAGTAACGGCCCTAGTACTGAGCCTTGAGGTTCTCCATATTGCACTTGTGATCAATATTGTACGTCTTCATTTACTGCTACAAATTGATGGTGGTCATATAAGTACGATTTAAACCATGCACTTCCATTAATGCCAACAAAGTTTATTAGTCTATGCAAAAGAATGTTGTGGTCAATAGTGTTTAATGCAGCACTAAGATCAAATAGCACTAACAGCAGCACAGACTGCTGTTACCCGGATGAGCCTGTGTTATCAGCATTTACCAGTTGTTATCTAGGGATAGCATACCTGTGTCGTGACTGACTAATCAGAATCAAGTATTTCACAGAGCCATGTAATAAAATACAAATAATTTTACTGAAATAACTTTAAACTAAAACGAATAAAAATCAAATTTAACTCATAAATATTACAAAAACACAACAAATTGTATAAAACTAATGTAAAATAGTATTAAAATAAAATCCTAAGTTTTAGTAATTTTGTGTATTTTTTAAATTGTATTGCCATTTAGTACAGTTAAATTAATTAAACTTTAAACTTGATATATTAAGTTATTTTAGTATCACTTTTTTAATATTTTAAATCAGTTTATTGTTATATTATCATATTAAATAATGTTTTAGTAATTTAGTTTTTGGTTATATATGTGTGTTAATTTGTCTATACAGTTTCTTTTTTATTATTTATTTTCATGTCAGTTTTAATTTCAGTTCTACAGTTAAACTAAGTGAAATCGTTTTTTCAGAAACATGCTGAAATAAAACATAGACTTAAGACTTCTTTTTAATTTTTTTGGTTGTAGTTTAAGTTAACTATAATAATCCTGTATCACACATTGCTCTGATGAGACTTCACCTATTTTTAGCTTCACCACAAGGAGGATTTGTGATTCTGATTTACATTTTATATAAGCATCAATTTTTCAAAGATCTAAAAATATGTTTTTCAGAAGAAGGAAAGAAAAATCTTCAGAAACCACACAAGATGAGACATCTGGATTCATTCTGACTCAAACAGTGAGTTATTCATTCTCAAAAACATTACAGTCAGTCGTTCAGCAGATCTTCACTCATTTTTACCGTTTCTTCTCCATCAGGCCGTTTCTCTGGATAATGACAGTGAGTCTGTTTACGCCAATAAAGGCATGATGTCATCCACAGCACCGAGTGCACCTGAATCTCTTCATTATTCCTCCATCGACTTCACAAATGCTGACCCGCCGTCAGGAGAGATCATGGGCCTTGCCTCGCTGACCAGTGAATACGCTGCAATCCGACGGCGTCCTGCAGGAGCCACAGACACAGAGAACAACGCCTCAACATCTGAGACAGAGCCCAAAAAAACACACATGACAGCAAAGATCACAGACACATCCTCACCGGCATCAGAAGACGTGATTTATGAAAACACAAACCATCGCTACAGACAGAAGTGCTAAGTTTAATCTTTGAGAATCTAGAGAAGTCTATAAAAAAAGGGGTCAAAAGTTCATTCATGCATTTTTCTTACCAGATCAGCAATGGAAAATGTACTTGACCTCAGAGTGTTGTTTGTGTCACACATTTATTTTGTGAACACTGTCAGCTTCTTCTGGTGTCACACTTTAACACACAAACCACTTTAAAAAAAAAAAGGAGTTTCCCAGAAGGAGCTGCATAATTTATTTTTACAATTGTATTTTATTATACAGCAATGTATTTTATTTCCTATTCAAAATATATTTATTTTTATGTCTATTTTTACTTTTTTTTTTAAATTAAATTTATAATTATCAGTTGTGTTTTAAGAGATGTGCATCAAATTTATCCAATGTTTCTGAAGAAACAATAGTCTACAATCTCTATTAATAATACTGGGTGCTACTGGGGTTCCTCAAGGCTCAGTACTTGGACCACTTCTCTTCTCCATCTACATGACATCATTAGGATCTGTCATTCAGAAGCATGGCTTTTCCTATGCTATGCTGATGACACTCAATTCTACTTCTCATTCCAACCAGATGATCTGACGGTAGCTGCTTGCATTGCAGCCTTGTCTTACATTTCTAGCTGGATGAATGACCATCGCCTTCAGCTCAACCTTACTGAGACAGAAATGGTGGTGGTTCAAGCTAACCCATCTTTTCATCACAACTTCTCAATACAGCAGGGTTTGTCAACCATAACTCCTTCAAGGACAGCCAGAAAGGAGTTGTGATGGATCATCAATTAAGCTTCACAGACCATATTGCTACAACGACCCGGTCCTGCAGGTTTGCCTTATACAACATTAGGAAGATTAGACCCTTCCTTTCAGAGCAAGCCACCAAACTTCTTGTCCAAGCTTTTGTTTTCTCCAGACTGGACTATTGTAATGCTTTCCTGGCGGACCTTCCTGCATGTACTGTCAAGCCTCTGCAACTGATCCAGATTGCAGCAGCGAGGGTTGTCTTCAATGAGCCAAAAACAGCTCACGTTACTCTTCTCCTCATCAGATTACATTGGCTACCAGTAGCCACATCAGATCCAAGGTACTGATGCTTGCCAAGACGACCACTGGCATGGCACCAATATACCTAAACTCACTAGTTCAAACTTATGTGCCCTTGTGGTGCCATCCTTAAAAAAGGGGAAAACCTTGCTACAGGTTCTGTTTTAGACTAACTGAGACTTGTCATGGCACTTGTATACTGTTGTTGTTCTCTCATTGGTCTGATTGCTTCTATTGTTCTCAGTTGTAAGTCGCTTTGGATAAAAGCGTCTGCTAAATGATTAAATGTAAATGTAAATAATACACATTTCAAGATTAAGACTGATATAACTTGATTCTATAAATGTTTTTATAAACATTTGACAGCTTTGACAAATATCTGTGAAAGCTATTTTCTAATTTAAATGATTCATTTCAAGTTTATTTGTATAGTGCTTTTCACAGTGCAAATCGCATTAAAGGAAAAATTTAAATTTGTTCATTATATTTAGTTTCTGTGAGGAAGTAATTTTAATATGCATTGTGATGTCATTGTTTTGATTAAATAAAGACAACAGTAAAATTAAGTGGTGCCAGTGATTATCTCTGACTTATGTCAACTTTTGGCTACTTTAAAATCTAATGGCAGGTGAAATTGCAGAACAATTTGTCTCAGAATACAGGCAACCCCTGTTATCATGTCACCAATCATCACAAAGACACTGCTAATGTGAGCTATTCAAAGGCTAAACGCACCGAAGAAGTGAAACACCCAAATTATAATTTTGGTAACCTGTTTCCTAAAAGAATTAGAGGAGAAGTGCAAAACAGGAAACATTCAGACGAATGAATGAGGGTTTAAACCACTTACCCGGGAGCACATATTAATGATCTTAAACCTGTTTTTATAGTTTATGTCTTATATACATGCAGGTACTTTCTTATTCACGTGTAGATTCATCCTGTGGTAATCATGAATGATTTTGATATTAACACATAAATATTCAAGAATCACATTTAGCTTAAATCCATCCTGACGGACTTTGAAGTTTATTAAATATCATAAACAGCTCATATGATCTGAATGGCTAAACTCGGTCTTTCTCTGCTGCCATCTAACCTTAGATACAAGGTTTTACACCTCAAACTCCAAGATTATATCGTTTGGACATGAGCAGTTTTCTTGAAACCGGAAGTTGTGTCCAAGCTTTATATTTTAATCTGCTAGGTTCAGATCCTGACCAAACCACACTTCAAAATGAACGAACACAAGCCAATTCGTTTACCACCAGTTCGTGGAATAATATCCTTATGCTATATTTTAATGTACTGTACAGTCAATCAAAAATTAGCCTGTTTTCTGAAAGACTGTAAAGTTACATGTGCTTAAAGTTAAAGATAAGTTCAGAGCTACGGTTTAAGCATCAAAATACAATTTAATTTGATGTGAAAGTAAATGTATATAAGTTTTTTTACCTTGAAATATCAGTTTCAGAATCACTCTGATGGTAAAGACGAATAAATGTTTCTTTTTCCAAACGTCTGCTCTGGGAGTAACGGTAGCTTAACGGTCTTCCTGGATCACGTGTGTCTTTATTACATAGCTTTATTACCAATCACATTACAGCCTTGACGTCATTAAATTTAAATTAGAGCTGTGCAACGCTCACTCGCCGTTTGCGTTTACGGATAGGAATGAATGAAACGTGCCCTAAACTGAATCCCACCTAGTTCAATCTAAAAGTACTGTTGTTTCCTCTGAAAAGCTGTTTATTCAGTGGCATCCATTCCAAAAACAGTGCCAAAGCGGAAGCATTTACGCTATATAAAATAATAATATAATAGTAATAATTTACAAAATCACTGTAAATAAAGTTTTTTTGGGGGGAGAATATTTTACAAGAATTTCAAAACTGTTTATTTCAGTGTGCTGCTGTCTGTTTGTAATTATTTGTAAAAAAAAAAAAAAAAAAACCTGTAATAACTATTGCGGTTGCACTTTATTTTACAGTACGTGTACTAACATGTACTTATAGTGTACTTACATTGTATTTATCTAAGAAAGTTCTGGTAATACAAGGTAACTACATGGGGTAGGGTTAGGTTTAGGGGTAGGTTCAGGGTTAGTACCTAGTTATTACATAGTTATTTTAATTACTATAATAAGTACATAGTATGTACATGGGGAACAGGACTGTAAAATAAAGTGCTACCACTATTGCCTAAACATTTGTTACATATATAAAGTGTATATGTACACACATACATTTTTTTTTTGTCTGTGCGCCTGCCTTTATATAAAATATGCAGGTCAAATTGATTTTTTTTTAATATCACAATGGAAATTAACCTCATAACCATAAGAGATTTAATACGCACCTCAGAGCAGCATTGAAACTTTCCAGGCATGTTCATTGAAGCACAAAAAAAAAATGTAGGTGCCCCCCCAACCAAAAAAACCAACTACTTTTAATTAAACAATTGCTTTTGTACCCCAAAACTGTTACCACATTCCTGGCCAGGTTTCTAAAAATTGACACAGCAGCTGAACAACAGAGATGCTGAGATCCTTACTGTGTCGCAGGAGTGCAAAAGACAACGAGTACTGAAAACACAGTTTACTTTATATGGACTCTGAACGAGTCAAGTGGAATGGATTTTACTGACGGTGCTCTAAAAAAGTCCACAGATATATGCGCTGAACTAGAGATGATAAAAGTGGATGGGTCCAGTATCATTGGTCTTTAAAAGTGGTTGGGACTTGTCCTACAAATCACATCATTTCAAGACCCAGAACATAAAACACTGAAAACCAAATCTAAATATTATTTCATGTTTGTGTTGATATTGGTTCATAGTATGGTGAAATGAAAGATGAAGACGACCAGGAACTTGGTCATAAACTTTTTTCAGTTTATTTTTACTTTATTTTTTAAACAACCGGTCAAGCACAGGATTTATCAAAGTACAGTTTTTCATTCAAGGACCTCGACCGTAACAAACATCATGGAGACAAATGTTGAGTAAAGGAAGGTCAAAACCCATGTCAGCCACTCCTGTGAAAATCTCATGTAAAGAAAGAAATGTTTCAGTAGTGGACTTTTCTTTAAAAAAACTCATTGTACAGCAAACCCAATGCAGCTCAATCCCCTCATCTGTACAAACATCACAAACGCTTGAGACTGTAAAGATCAGGTTGGCAGTAGAAGCTTCATTTGAAAGCGCAGCTTGGCTGAAAACAAAGAGTTGCTATTGTTAAGACATAAGGTGTTTGTTTCTCAGAAAAATGGCTGTTTTTCATGTCTGGAATGCTCTAAGAGGAGATTTGTGTGCGTGTGCTTTCTCTACTGAGACTCATAACGTGCAAGAGAAAAATCATCTCAAATCATCTAAAGTAATCGCTCCACTACTGCCAAACGAGCCGAGGAAGACGTGCGGTTACTGCTGAACATGAATACTGTGTGCAAGATACAAAAGATGGACAACAGAGAGCAGACATGTCTTAGAAACGGTGGTTTAGAAATACATTTTGGCAATAGACCACCAGAGGAGTGTAGAAAAATGTCCATTCATGAGATCCTCAAATAGTGTCGATTGATCGCGATGCTGTAAGACGTTTGATGAAGTTTGATATTCACCCGCTGGTGCAGTACAAGATTCATTAAATGCACTCGTTTTGGTTCATCTGACAAGCAAACATAAATAAAAGTGCGTCAGAAAGGTAAAAAGCAAACGCTAATAAGCTAGACAAGTTTCTAGAAGGAAGAAGCACAGGTTGTGCTGCATAGAAACTACCACAGTCAGAGATTGAAAGCTTTGTGAGGGACGGTTTCAGAGCACTTTAAACAGTGCTCAGTACACCTAAAACACTCCACGCTTTTTACTTCACTTTTCGGTTTTCTTCAAAAAAAATATTGGAAGCACTCAATCATTTCCGGAAATAATGTTCTTAATCTTAACCAGCCGTCTGATTCATCCTCGCAAATATACATTTGTACATTTTTGGTATGTATATCATCTGAAAAAGAATATATTTAAATAGCTAGAATATTTACAGACTGTTGAAACTATCTTACGTCTGTCTCCAGACAGAAATATCCTCATCCAACACTCGCAGAAAGAGTCTGACGCTAAACTGTGTCTCTCTGCTCTACAACAGAAACATTTACAAACATAAAACCAGGATGTCATAATTCAAAGAAATGTGGAAAAAAATGTCATTTTATATTTTAATATTTTTTAATTGAATTATTAGAAAATAAAAAATTTATTATATATAATACATTTTTATATAATGTATAAATTATACATTATATATAATGTTATTATATATAATAACATTTCGTATTAATTTCTAAATACAAATGTATTTAATATTTGAAATGTAATAATATACAGTATTTATTTTTACAGTAATGTAAAAGCACTATTACAGTAATGAGAATTGACATTTGGAATAATTCTATGCATTAAAAATGCATTCAATTTGGTGGCAGAAGTGCTTAATTGTCTTCGCTTTTAGGAACTATTTTATTTCATTAAAAATAGGCTGCATTTTCTTTATGAATAGACTTTTTTTCTCTTTTGATTTTGAGTGTTTCTGATTAAACTGGAGGATATACAGCTGAGCAAGCGACGACTTGGCAAAAAATGTTATAAAAGCAGATCAGATCTGTTACCGTTCACAGGCTTTTCCCTCTGAACGCAGCAAACTAAAGAAGAATAAAACACACAAAACACCAACTGAAAGAGTTTCCGGCTTGATTGCATGGTATCAGAACCATTCAAAGACCAACACACGCTCACAAAGAGAAGTCTGGAGTCGAGAAGGCTAAAATCCTCAGGAGACACAAAGGCAGTGTCTCTGGATTTCAGATGGCGATGAGAATATAAAAGAGAAATATCGTAAAATGCATTGCATATATAATCAGTGTTAATGATAGTCTTTATAAAAGAGGACATCTTTAAAAACATGATATGGAGGAATGGAGTGCGATGAGTGGTCGGTAAGGAAAGCTAAAGCAACACCTGTGTGTGTGTGTGTGTGTGTGTGTGTGAGAACGGCTGAAGACGCTCTGGAGGAGGAAGTGCTCGGAGGACGAGGACACACACTTCCTGTCGCTCCGGTCATTGGGTCAGAGTGCTGGAAGCCCTGAAGTAGGACAGGAACTTGAAGCACAGACTCACGACGAAGTACCAGATGTTCCTGGCCATCTGAGAGCGAGCGATGAAGACGCGCCAGATGAAGACCAGCAGCAGCGTGTTGAACGTGTATCGGATGTTTCTCAGCCTGTGAACAGAGGATCAAGAATTCAGTGAAACACCCAACACTCTTCCTGACCATCTTCTCTATGGACAGGCTGCAGTGTTTTTTTTTTTTTTTTATATGATATAAAAAAAATATTATAATTTGTATGATATTATATGTTAATGATAGAATCAGTTTTTATATATATATTTTTTTTTACATGTTAATGATATAATCAATTATTAAAAAGTAATAATTCATATCTTTTAAATTAATGCAAAAATCATGTTTTTTTTATAATTTCTGGTTTCAATACTTTTTTATTCTCCATTTTCATATATTTATAATATAATAATATATACTTTTTCTATTTGTTTCCAAAACATGCTATTTTGTCTTATTTTTCCAATTTATATTTGTGCAGATATATATATATAAAACAGTAAAAAATTGTTTTAATCAGCAAGGATACATTAGATACATAAAATCTTTTAAAAGTGACCGTAAATACGGTCATAATACATTTATAACAATATAATTAATAATAATTTTTCTATTTCTGCATTTTGTCTCAATTTCTAATTTCTAATTTTTCTATAAATATATTTTGTTATTAATATAATACAATATAGTATACTATATGACAGTAAGAATGATTTTAATCTGCAAGAGTGTATTAAATCCATAAAAAAATTTATATAGTGTATCATAACAAAAAAAAAAAAAAAATTCTTCTACAGATATTTAATTTCTATATAATATACACTACCTTCCAAACGTTTTGGTTAAGGAATGAATAAGTTTAAACTCTCAGCTGTAGAGCAGACGTCTGGATTCAGTGTGTGTGTGTGTCAGGTGACGTACTTCCTCAGGTGCTGTCTGGCCGCCGGGATGTCAGACATGTCCTCGTTCAGAACGTACTTCTTGGTGCCGATACAGTAGTTCTCGATGTACTCGGGCCAGTTCAGCTGACGGACGTCAAAGTTGAAGGTCTGAAAGATCACGAGGAAGAATTCAGATGGTATCAGTGTGTGTGTGTGTGTGTCAGTGTGTGTGTGTGTGTGTGTGTGTGTGTGTCGTACCCTCCTGTCCTCGGCGCTCAGCTGGTTCATCAGCATGTTCATGTTGTCTGAGTTCCACTCCCAGTCCTGACTGCTGAAGTACTCCAGGAGACCGATGGCTTTGTGCAGACGGTTGAAAATACGCATCATCCTGAACGAACACAGACACGAACACTTAATGACAATCACATGTTCATAGATATCTGTTCAGATGGATTTTATTTCAGTAATATAACACATAATAAATTATATGAACTAAGAGAAAACATTACCGTCTCCAGCCACCAGAGGGCGCTCTAATACTGCTCAGTTCTCCTGTAGTCTACACTGAAGACATAGAGCGCCCTCTCGTGGCTGGAGACGGTAATGTTTTCTATTGGTTCTTGGATCTAAACAAATGTGACACAGTCCAGTCAGTGCGACTTATATATGTTTTTTTCCTCGTCATGACGTATTTTTGGACTAATGCGACTTATACTCAGGTGCGACTTCTAGTCCGAAAAAAAAAAAATCATATCAATAGTAATAAAATAATTACTGATATTTCTATTCATGTGTTAACAATACATGCATTTTTCAAATTTCTATAGATATTTATCTCTATAATATAACAAAAATAATAATGTTTTAAACAACATAAGTTACAAATTTGAATAATCATAAATGCATATTAAGTATACGATTTATATATTAGCACAATATTGTTTTCTCATTTTCATAGATATTAGGTTTATAATATATGTTAATTATTAATATTAAGAATCATAATATAACATGGAAATATATTAAATTAATAATATAATAATATTTCTATTTATATATTAATGTTTTTTAGTTTCTAATTTCTATAGATATTTCTGTTATTTCAATAATATAACTAATATAATATAATATAATATAATACAAAACATGCAATTTTTCTAATGATTTGTTTTTCTACAGATATTAAATTTTTACTTCTATAAAACAAAAATATGTTATTATTGAAAAGTTTTGGGGTCAATAAGATTTATTCAGAAAGGATGCATTATCAAAAGGCATTCATAAATAAAATTAAAAAAATGAATTTATCAATGAATCCTGAAAAAAAATCTCTGTTTCCACTAAAATATTGTGCAGCAAAACTGTTTTCAACATTGATAATAATAATCATGTTTCTTGAGAAGTAAATCATCATATTATTCTGATTTCTGAAGATCATGTGACACTGAAGACTGGAGGAATGATGCTGAAAATACAGCGGAGCATCACAGAAAATAAATTACAGTTTACAATATATTCACATACTGTAGAAAACAAAAAACACTGATAAGTCTTCCTAAACCCCAAACATTCGAGTGATTAGATGATAAGATATAACAGACGTGTTATGTGATCAGATCAGTATAGGGTCACTGTTTGTGCTCACTGTGGTTTCTGTCCGGACAGTCGCAGGATCAGGTCGTAGAGGAGCGCGGGGAACTTGTGGCTCACGAGGGTCCAGTACTGGTTGATCAGGTAATTGGACGTGATGTTGGCGTTCGGCCGACGGAAAGCCTGCTCCAGAGGATTCCTCTTGAACGTGGACATCACGTGATGCTCTGGAAAGCAAACATTATGGTGTATAATATGAATGTTAAACTACTGTTTACTGAAGCATGAGTCACGGCTGGGATCCCATGATGATGCTGACAGCTTCACGCCGCACACATACAGTACAGTCTGATCCCAGAGAAACAACCTGAACTCAATGTGAGGAGTACCGCGACCCACAATGCACTGCACTCAAACTCTGTGCACTGCATTGTGTCCGGTGTGCAATTATAGTTTATTTTAAACATCAGTCTAGACACCTGAGACAATAATACTCTTAATTTAACATTTACCATTGCATCCCATATTGCATAAAAAAAATAGTATGTACACTGTTTTTTATTTTTTTTATTTTGGTATTTTCAATGATCCAGAAGTTATGCAACCTGGAATTAAACATGCAACAGCAACAATAATACTGTTTCAAACATTTATTGCATACTATATTAAATGCTTTTCTAATTGGATTGTAAAATATAAACAATATACGTTTTAAAAAATTTCATTCAGTTTTTCTACTTCAAAATGTAATGTGTTTCTTGCCACTTCTTTGAAATAAGTTGTGAATTTTAAAAGCTATTTTTGCATCTACTGTTTCTAACATGCATACTATGTTAAAAGCTTTTTTTAATGAAAAAATAAAATAAAAACATATATGAGTGTTACAATACTTTACAATTTCAGTCTTTCTAATTTTAAATTGCCTTGTTTAATTCAACAGGTTACTTCAACTTCTTTGAAATTATTTTATTTATTTAAATTTTTTAATGTATTACAATAACACAATCTAATACAATACCAACCATAACATGTGTTCAAACATTCATCATCGTACGCTGCATAATATTTCAAAAAAATATATACGTTTTCAAATGATTGAGAATTCAAGGAACAGGAAAATACCATTTCATTAAAAACTAATTTATTTGTCAAATTTGTGAAAAATCTGAATAAATGCTACAACACTGTAAATCCTATTCTAATTTCTTCATACATTCTGTATTCAATTTTTAACATGCACACACACACACACACACACACCTGAACTCGTTGTTGTTTGTGTGTGTGCACATGTGTGTAACACTGTAAGCAACAAAGAGCCTCGAACCCCTTTATTTCGGTGTAGTATCCAGTATATAGTATGCAGTAGCCATATACTCGCTCACACAGGTTAGAAAAGCATGCTACGCACCGATCTCGCCCCAGTGGAAAGGGTTAATGCCTCCGGTGGTGCAGTTGTACACAAGCACAGTTTTCGGTCTGAAATAAAAACACACACATTTCCCGCTTATGCAAATACATCCCCAGAGGGTTTTTCATGCTATTATTCTCCGTTTAATCTCCCGCTGATCTAACATAAGCAAATCATCCGGGTGAAGCTGACCTGTGCACCGCGGTGTACCAGCCGGCCGCCAGCGTCAGGTTTATCACCACGTCCACAGGAATCAGATCGGCCACCGCGTCATTACTGGCTCTCATGGTGCGCAGGATGCCCTTCCCAGCCTGCACCGGGACACACACACACACACACACTGCTCTCAGAAGAGCCAAACCGAGGGAGGCTGAAACAGCTTCGTGACTTCAGGAAATACAGACTAATTCAGAACAGATTGTTTTCATCACTTTCAATCTTCTGCGAGGTCAGAGAGTGATGCAAGGAGGTGAAAAATCATTTTTCTGTACGTTAAAACACCTTGTTGTTTATTGATTTCAATGCAACTTAAAAGCCATCATGATTCTGATTTCAGTTTCACATTAAAACGGCTATTTTAATCTTTAGCTCTGTTTAGTTCGTCCATCATAATTTAGCCCGACGTATTAAATAAATGTCAGAAAAATCTTCTTTTTTTTTTTATGGAACAGTTACAATATAAAAGAAACAAAAGCAAAAAATATAAAAAGAAAACTATATTTAAAAAAAATGTTTTATCATATTTGATCCATCAGGCTATAATGGCTCATTTATTCTGATATAGTGAGAATATACAGGGAAAAAAACATGCTCAAAAAGAGCAAAAAAATGCAATTAGCTGCAGATGCTGATATTTACAGTATATGATGAAATTCTGATGCACAATTACTCTAAAATACCTTTTATTTAATAAAAACATTAAACTATCAGTCAGAGGACAGAATGCATGGAGCAGATGTTGTGTGACAGGAGTTTTGATCATGCTCTTAGGAAGTCCCTTCACGTCAGTTTTAAAGGGGTTAAGATTAGGAATGGGACAACAAATCGATGCAGAATCTATTCATGGATCGATTCTTAGACTTTCAGAATGCATCACGATTCCTGTGTAATCGATTCTCAGCAAATGGTGCTCTAATCTGCACGCTTTAATGCTCATGAAGAAGAGTGTAAAAGAGTGCTTGTGCGTCCGGCTGACTCATGTCATGTTTCCCCTCAGTTGAGAATGCTGTTATGACGCGAGATTCATGTAAACACAGTACACCATTCAGAATTTTATGAATGATTATTTCAGGTTCAAGTGTGTGTAAGCATTAGGAAACAATCAGAGTACGGTTGTTTCTAAAGCATGCAGTCCATCAGCTGTTCAAAACTAAGCTCAGAATCGATTCGAGAAAGAATCACATTTCTCGATTATCGATGCATCGATTTATTTTCCCAGCCCTAGTTAAGATCGCTCGGAGGGGTCAGGACTTTCAGATCCGCTGTAGAACATCAAGAAGCAATACTTACAGCAATGAAAATGCCACTCGGTCCATTAAAGTTGTCTATCCAACCCTGTGAAACACAGAAAAAGACTCAGTGGCTATGCAGTTGCTCCTGGTGAGAGTCAAGAGTCACAGTGTTATTTTAGGATCAATGATATTCTATTATAGTTAATGTTCATTTGAATTAAATTTTATCTTTTCTGTTTTTAATATAATTGTAATTTTATATTTTATGTCTACACAATTTTTATTCAGTATTAGTTATTTTATTACTTCAAATTGAACTACACAAAAAAAAGATAAATGTTGCTTTGGCATCTACAAAAAAATGTTTTATATTTTTATCTTTTTTTGAACATATTTATTTCAGTTAATGAGTATTTTATTTGCAGTATATTTTTACTTCAGTTTTAAATTTTTGTTTATTTTTGTACATCGAGTTAACACAAATATTTGTATTATTATATTTTTAAATATACATCTATATAGTTTTTTAGTTTTTTTTGTTTTAGATATTTTAGTATAGAAGTTCATTTCATATAGAGGAAATTTTTTTTTTATAAATATCTAGTTTTTATTATTTATTTCAGTTTATATTTTTAGTAAACTAAGTTTTTTTTTTATATATATATGTCTATATAGTTTTTATTTAGTTTTTCAGTTTACTTCGTTTTAGTTATTACATTTTTTTTTTTTGAAATGTTATCGTGCATGCTAGCTAAAATAAAGTTTATATATACATACGTATCATTTTTTATATATTATTTCAGTTAACATTAATTTCAAGTAAAGATTTGTTTTTCAATGGTTTTAGTGAATGATAATAAACATCAATCGTCTCTATGATATTCTGCTATGTAGACATGTCTAAGTTTATGCGATCATTCGTCCAGGTTAGAACCTAAATCCTCTGTGTTAGGGGAGGATTTGGGGGAACTCACGGGGAACGGCTCCTGCCAGCTGGCTCCTACGATGGACGGCCGTATGATGGCGATGTTGAGTCGGCCGCTCTCCTGCTGCACCACACACTCGGCCAGAGCTTTAGTGTAGGTGTAAGTGTTCGGCCGGTCACCGATCAGACGCGGTGTGAGGTCACAGACCATGCTGTCATCCATCCACCTGCACACACACACACACACACACACACACATCACTGCTCTGCTTCAGGGTCAGCACAGTGTGTCAGACAAAACATCCTGATGCTATCTGGAAAATCAGACGTGCAATCTCCAGTGACATTGTCCCAGTGTTTTTAAAACTGGGATTCAAGGAAGAAAAAAACAAAACAAATAGTAAATTAAAATTATTAAATAATAATTTTTTTATTAAAATTAACAAATGATTAAATAATAAAATATATTCATATACTTAATATAGTTTGAAGAAAATGTAAATTAAGTAATACATTCATTAACTTAAATAATAAAAAGAAAAAAAGATTAAAATAAATTATTAAATAATATGCAATAAACATATATTTAAATAAATAAATAGCACTTCTAACAAGTACAGCACTACAGTGAATATAAAAAAGCCAAATCATTGAAATTACATATTTTCCAAATATGTTTATATTAATAATATTTACGTTAATTTAAAATTAATAAAAATATATATTTTTAATTATTTGGTCTTTATACATCAAAACATAAACCTGCTTTTATATTTTATGAATATTATATTATATATAATTCTTAGTTATTTTAGTACATGCACACAACAAAATTACTCAAACTTTAACTAAATAAATAATATTTAATATATATATATATATATATATATATATATATATATATATATATATATATATTTAATAGAAAATATATAAGTATAAACCAAAAATATCTTAGCATCTTAAGTATCACACTGATAATGTTAAAATAACACAGTTGTTTGTTTTATTCTCTGCTTGCTTTTTTTCTTTTTTTTTGGTTTTGAGATGTTTTTCAGCATCCCATAATTCTGTTGAAAGACACGTCTGATATTGAACACACTCGTCTCTAAGCGAACATGAGCTCATAGCTGTGGTTGATTCTGGGTGAGTTAGAGATGATGATGATGATATATCACACTCACTCCAGAGAGTCGATGAGTTTCTTGGGCTCGACCGGAGGAGGGTAGATGACCTCGTCGATGTGTCTGCGGTTGCAGTTGGCGTAGGCGGTGGAGATGTGGATGAAGGCCTGCAGCTGCTGCATCTGCTGCGCCAGAGAGAGGAGCTGCTGCGTGGAGATGACGTTCAGCTGCAGCGCATGCCTGCGCAGACACACATACAGCACAGTGACAGACACTAAAATATTACATTTACCGTATTTTTCAGACTATAAGTCGCATCAGTCCAAATATAAGTCATGACGAGGAAAAAAAAAAACATATATAAGTCGCATTCATTTAGAACCAAGAACCAAGAGAAAACATTACCATCTACAGCCACGAGAGGGCGCTCTGGCGGCTGGAGACGGTAATGTTTTCTCTTGGTTCATGTCTCTTAGTTCATTTCTCTTGGTTTATGTTAAATTAATTTTGATAAAGAAGTCGCACCTGACTATAAGTCGCAGGACCAGCCAAACTATGAAAAAAAGTGTGACTTATAGTCCGGAAAATACGGTATGTGAGTTGAAATCAAATAAGGGTTACAAAACATAAGACAGATATATCACTGCACTGCTTCAGGGTCAGGACTGCGTTTCAGAAAAAAACAGCGCACTGATGCAATATAACTTGTCAGAAAAAAAAATAAAAAAAAATAAATGCTTATAAATATAAAAACAATAATTAATTGAAATAAGTCATGAAAAAATGAAATAAAGTTATTTAACATATAAATTGAATTAAAAAAAAAATTTAAATTAAATTAATGAAAAAAAATTAAGTGATTAAATAAAATACATAAATGATAGATCTAATGCCAGTCTAATAGAGGGCTAGTTAGAGTTATTTAGACGAAAAAAGTAATTAATGTAATAGAAACAACTTATATATTTTAATTATTTGGTGTAGACCAAAATATATAATGTTAAATAAAAATATGTTTAAAATAAAGAAAAAAATATTACAGTGCAGTACTGCTAAAGTATGCAAGGAAATTTGGCATAGACCCAACATTTATAAACTGTATTTTTAAATAAATGAATAAACATTTTATTAAAATAAAAGAACTAAAAAACATTATAAAAATACTAACAGAACAGTATTATAGTGAGCAGAAAAGAAAGCAATGCCAATGTAATATTTTTCCAAAGTTTCAGTCTATGACAGGGTTATTAGAATTAACTAAAACTATGAATAAAAATGTATTACTTAAAATAAAATAAATGTTAAATGAAATAAAATATTATATTTCTAATTTCTCTTTAGTTCACTTAAAAATTTCTTTAAACTTAAAAAAAAAATTTTAAATGACAAAAACACAAACAAAACTACTTTAAATTATAAAAAATATATATTAATAAAAAAAACTCTGTATTTACAAAACATTTATAACAACTATAATAGTATATTAATGCTGCATGTCCGTGCTGCTGCTGGAGTGAGAGGAGAGGACCGGTTCAAACGACTAATGCTCTTAATATTTTTCGTAGGAAATGAATCAAAGGTCTGTGTGTTAAGAGGATAGGAAAGCTGTCCTTCACCGGATCCTTCGCCGTCGGTGTATGAATGACTGTGTGAATGGGTGAATGTGAGGCAAATTGTAAAGCGCTTTGGATGGCCATGTGGTCTTTTGAAAGCGCTATATAAATGCAGTCCATTTACCATCCTGTTCTGGAGTCAGCGGTTCATATATGTTCATGTAAATATGTTCTGACAGCGCATTTGTGTACATGGTTGACAGCTGTTAATACACAATTTTCATGTTAGATCACAAACTAGCCTACTTTATAAGTTTTATTTTCAACCTGGAAGCATAAATCTAGGCTATGTCATGCCGTTTTCAAAGCACAGTCCAAAACCTTGACATTCATCCACTGACGCGCTTTAATCATAGACGCGCTTTAAGCAGCGCTAAACCCGGAAGCGCGTACACTTATGTGCCGGCAACCCGCCAAAATAAAAGCCTGCTGATTTTAAGTTTGAATAGGATGACAACGCTTTTATTTAATTATTTTATCCAAAGCGACTTAAAATTGGGGAATACATAAAGCGATTCTTCTTAAAGAGGCAAACAAAGAAAGTAGTAGTAAATATTAGCATTTTATTTTCAAGTTTACTATAAAATAAATGTATTTGTATTTAATACTAGGACTGCCTTTTATTTTTAATAATATTATCACACACTATTATTTCGTTTATTTACTTTTTTTTTTTTTTAAATAAATCAATAAAGTGCAATAATATTATAACTATTATTAATTCATTTTTTATAGTTATATTTAATGGGTCATGCTATATGCAGTGTGAGGACCGAACCAAATCTCCAGGTCCTCTTATGAGAACCAGGCTGAAAAATGTATGTGCACCCCTGGCTACCACACTAAAGCTGCATTTGTTTGACCAAAAATACAGTAAAAAATTGTGAAAAATTATTATAAATTAAAACAGCCGTTTTCAATTTCAATACATAGTAAACTGTCATTTATTTCTGTGATGCGCAGCTGTATTTTCAGCATCTTTCCTCCAGTCTTCAGTGTCACATGATCCTTCAGAAATGATTTGCTGCTCATGAGATATTTCTGATTACTGGTGTGGTGAATGTGGTTGTATGTTGAGTGTGACTCACTTCAGGGCCTCGTCGAAGCGGATGGTGGCGGCGCAGTGGAAGACGATGTGTATACAGGAAGTGAGCGTCTTCACATCCTCTGGACTGATGGCCAGGCCGGGCTGAGTGAGCTCACTGCTGATGGGGACGATCTTCTGATGAAAGTCAGGATTATCCTCACGCACGCGGTCGAACAGCTGTGAGAAACACACACACACACACACACACACACACACACACACGTCACTGATGCAGACTACATCTGCACAAAACATGACAATTATCATATGTTCTCTGTCTAAAGTATTCAGAAATGAAGGCGGTATGTTACCGTTACACTCATTTAAATGAAATAAACACGGTGTCATTCAGAAACACATAATGAGAATCACCATTGAGAATGAATAAATAAATAAAAAGACATTGCATGACTTAATGATAGACATTATGTAATTTTCTGTAAATGCACATGACAGATCTCATCGTATTATGTCACAGACTTCAGTGTTTATGTAATGGAGAGAACTACAGACTGAAAAAAATAAGATATATTCCTTGACTGTATCCACACGCATGCATTCAGCACGGCGTGTTAGACGCGGTACATAGAAGACAAATGCACTGTGATTTCTGTAATCTGATATCAAAAGAGGATTTGCAGAGACCCGCGTCCTCTCTGACACACGTGTGCTGACTTATGTTACCCACAATTCCAAGGGTCTGGCAGTGGCACATTCCTGCAGCCATAGCCAATCAGAATCATTTCTGGACCTAACATCTGACCCCTCGTGACCTTCAGAGGGAGGCTGTTGACAGCTGTTGAGTCTCTCGGTCGAGCCACGCTTCTGAATGCATCGCTATCCAAAAGCAGATTAGCATTTCCAAAAGGAAAGAGTGGTTGAAAGACATCCAAATAATAAGTTAAAGTTTGATGTGCAAATGAAACGGCTGAACTGCAAATATTAATAAAAATAATTTCCTTTACAAAAAAAACAAAAAAACAAACAAACAATGCATTAACATGAGAGATCATAATTTATAACTTTTCTAAATTATTCATACATTATGGTAGTTACATATAAAACAATGTAATACTGTATTACTTGGAAACCTTTGAGAATCACTACTGAGAAATAAAATAAAACTAAATAATATGTTGAAAATGAAATGCCATAGCTGACTTTAAAAGTTGACCCAAAAATATTAAATCAATTTCATTTACAAAATAAAATAAATGAAAACATTAATACAAAATATTAAATACATTTAAAATGACAAATAAAAAAATAAGAAAAAAACTGATAAATTTTATTTACAAGTTAAAAACAAATAAAGCAAAAAAACAATAAAATCAAAATAGATTTAATTTACAAATTTAAAAGAAATGATCAAATAACTTGCATTTACAAAAAAAAACAGAAAACAATAATACATTTTAAATTATGAGTTATATAAATTTACAACAACAAATAAATTATATTTAAAAAAATTGTCTAGAAAAAGAAATCTGATAAAAAGTCAAAAATTTAAATGACAAATAAAAAAAAAATCTGAGAAATTTAATTTACAAATTCAAAATACAAGAATTATCAAATAACTTGCATTTACAAAAAAAGAAAACAATAATGAAATTTTAATTATGAATTATATAAATTTACAAATTAAAAACAAAACAAAGACAAATACATTTAATTTAAAAACAAAAAGCAAACGAGTAAATAAAACTAATTTACAAATAATAAAAAATAAAACAAACAATAATAAAAAAAAAAATATATATATATATATATATATATATATATATATATATATATATATATATATATATATATATATTTATAAATAATCATTTATAGAGCACATAAACCTCATTTAGACATCTTATGACAGAAGCAGGTTAATAGTTAGCAGAGCTGCTTTACAGTCATCAGTGTAAATGAAGAACAAACATTGATATGCAAATCATCTGAACCTCACGAACACCACATCTAAACCTTCCTGACCGACGTCACAATCCAGTTCTTCCTGACTGTTTTTCCCAGGAATTGATGTGAATTTTCTGGGAGATCAAGGCGTGTTGTAAAGTTTGCTTGCGTGTTGAGGCACGGAGGATTTTATTTGCTTTCTCAATGTGTTTGTTTGGACAAGATGTGGTCAAAAGCGTGAGATGTACACATTCACTCCTGTTTCAACAGAAGCACACTTTCTTGCACAATTACTGAGAAATCTCTTGATGTCAGTTAGAACGTTGATACACCAGTCATATTTTGTATAGTAAACGATACATTTAAAAAAAAAGTTAATGTAAAGTTTAATAATTAAAAAAGCATGATATGATATATGATATATATATTAATTTAGTTTAAAAAAAATATAGTATTTTAACATAACAAAAAAAAATCATAAATTAATAAAATACATTAAATATAAAAATAACAAATTATTAATCAAATAGATTTCATTAACAAATGAAAACAAATAAAACATATTTTTGTTTGGAATCTTCAGTAAAACTGAAGGAAAAAATCTTAATGCTAATACTAAAAAATAATTAAAATAAAACTGAAACTATAAAATTAAAGCTAATTAAAAATTTTACAACTTTAAAAGTATATAAATACTACAATACAACAAATAATATAATTGTTAATAATATAAGATTTCTTTTGCAAAATAAAGCATAAATAAAATATCATTTAGAGTACATAAACCCCATTCATACACCATAACACCACATGACAACTTATTTGACTAATGTCAAGCACAGCAATAAGCAGCTCGTCTTTTACAACCAGAGGATTTTCAAATGCAAATTAATTTGCATGATCTGAACACACTTCAACTTGCTCATGCTACAGGAATAAAGCTCTGATGACATCCTCTGAGACACGAGTCAGGTCATAACAGTCTTGAACTCGATTACTAGACACAGCAGACAACATATGGGCCACGAGAGCAGTCTAGCCAACACACACACACACACACAGAGAGAGAGAGAGAGAGAGAGTTCAGATGATGCTGTATGGACAGAAAAGCATCTGAAAGCTCAAGACACGATGTCCTCCGGTCAGGAGGGCCGCGAGGCACAGGACTTGTTTCAGAAATACTGTGAATGAAGGAAACGAGCGCAGCCAAACTTCCTGCTGTGGTCTGTGTCTCCAGGCAACACAAACACAACACACACTCCACAGGCAGAGATGAAGCTCCACACGCTGAAGAGCAAACGCCCTCAAACACACACTCATGCTGCATGGACACTAAACTAATAAATTAATAAGAGTTAGGTGAAAACCGTTAAGCACTAAAACTGGAAAACTAAAACTCAATTAAAACTATAATTGAAAAAAAAGTAGTATTAAAATTTAATAATTGATTTAAAAAAAACACACACCCAAATTACTAAAAAATAAAAAATAAATTATAAGACTGAAACTATAAAATAACAGATCATTTGAAAAAAAGAATACAACTAAATTAGTATATAAATAATATTAAAATATTATTAATTTAAACATTATCCTAAGAAAAATTGTAAAAAATGTTGTTCATTGAAAAAAGAACTAAGTGAAAAACATAAACAGAAATTTGAAAAGTATTATTTAAAGCTAAAAAAATTTTTTATTAAAATTGAAATTTAAAACTTTTAATCAAAATTTAAACAAAAATAAAATAAACCTAAATAATAATATTAAAATGAAAAAAATAAATAAATTAATTTGCTTAATAAATGCAAAAGCAAAAAAATTCAAATTGTAAAAAATCAACTAAAATACAAAAAAGAATGCAATATCAATAAAAAATATATAATAATACTATTTAACATTATCTAGTTTAAACAGTATCTGGGTTATTTATTCTAAAACTAAAACAATAATAATAAAAAATTGTTTGGAAATAACACTGAAATTAAATTAAATATGAATTAATATAAATAAATAAAACATAAATATTCTGTGAAAAACAGCTAATAAGAAACTGAAATTTGAAAGTTTAAGTTGACGCAACAACATTACTAACCAGAAAAAAATAAACCAAAATAATAATAAAATAATGATTATTCAATTATTACAAATAATTAAGTAATTAATTATAATAAAGTAATTCATAGTAAAGTTAATATAAGTTTGTATGAAATAAGAACTACAAATATAAAAATAAAAAGTTTTAAATATCAATTAAGACCATAGTAGTATTTATAATAGTAAGTAAATTAACACTCGAGCTAATAGTTGAAAGAGTTAATTCCAGGAGATTTGGAAACGTCAGACTCATCGATTAAAGCTGCACTGCATGAGACAGGAAGTGACACGCCCTGCTTCACTGTATCGAGGTCAGGGGTTCACTGAGGTCAACCACTCTGAACACTTGCTCTCTCTGTGGTGGATAGAGCCAGCGGTGCATTGTGGGAAGGCGGTCTGCCTGTACCTGTCTCCACCAGGCCTTCTGGCACAAACCAGCTGATAGTGTGTAAGTACGAGAGAGAAAGAGACAATACTCCTTCAGTGACAAACACGGCCTCAAACGACACACAGGCTCTTACTCACGCATTTGAAGAAACGGAGAGCAGAAGTGCATTAGACCGGAGTGAGAGAGAGAGAGTAAGAGAGAGAGCGATAGAAGGAGGGAATGATCTTCTGTTGAGCCGTCAGTGTCCCTGTCTGAACCAGACAGAATAATTCACGCGAGGGACGTCCTACACTCACCAAACTCTCGCTCAAACACATCACAGCTGGGAGAGTTCACTACACACATCAAATCATGAATGAATTCACAAATTCATCAAATCTCAGTCAGGATGACAGCATGAGCCGCACCACAAATGTATATTTATGACAAAACAAAAGACACATTGATTGAATGCCTTCCCACATTTGATTTTCTTTCCACAAACACACAATCTGCCTGAGCATTCCTCACATCTACAACCTACACACACACACACACACACACTCGTGATTTAATGAGGTTTCTATCAGAGGTCAGGAGTTTGCACAGCGCTGACAGAAACTGTCGTCTGACCCATAATGACCCAAAACACTGATCTGCGTCTCATAAGAGTCGAGCTTCGTTCTGGCTGGAGTCCAGATCTCACATCAGACTGATGAACACAGCATTACTCTGCTGACATGCAGCTTTATACACATGACTCCGATTCAATTAACCTGAAGGATTTAAACCAAACTAAAACCACAAAGCATTAATTACTACAAATACAATAAATGTCAACTGAAACAAAACAAACTATAAATAAGTTCCCAAGGCAACATTTGTCATTTTTAAGTTGACTAAATTTACTAAATTGACTAAAACAAAAAAATAAATAAATAGTGAAAAACTTGGCCACAAACTTTATAGACAAACAAATAAATATTACAAATATACAAAACTGAAAGTAAAACTAACATTTAAAAAAAACTAAAACACTAACTCAAAATATATATATGCACATTTGCTAATGTTTTGCTACAATATTGCGATAAAAAAACAGGCATAATATAGGATATTTGATGATGACGATGATAATATAATACTTTTTATTAAAATGATCATATATTTAATTTAGTTCATTTTCATTGATACATTTTTTAAACAAATAATTTATAATTGCTAAATAATCTTAATTATAATACATTTATGATAATTATTATATCTAATATATGTTATTTTAAATTATAAAATTATCTATATATCTATCTATCCATTATATATATATATACAATTTATGATGATTATTATTATTAATGGTCACATTCCTTATGAAAAATAAATTAACTGGCCTAAAAAAAAAAACTGCAAAAAAAAAAAACAGCAAACTACAGTAAACTTCAGAAACACTGTCTTCTTTCTCTCTCTCTCTCTCTCTCTCACTCACTCACTCACTCACTCTCACTTTCACTCTCTCACTCACTCTTTCCCCTCTCCCCCTCTCTCACTCACTCACTCACTCACACACTCTCCCTCTCTCTCTCTCTCTCTCTCTCTCTCTCTCCCTTTCTCTCTCTCCCCCTCTCCCCCTCTCTCACTCACGCTCCAGATGTGACTCATCATCACATAAAGCAAACAGAGGCAAAGCCTTACTCCATCCCTGCTCCATCAGCCTGCAGGAATGAACCACACCTACAACATGGAGCTACAGCTCCACTTCTGAACCTGAACTCATGTGGATGGTGTCTGTGGTGCAGTTACCAAGTTAACAATCAAAAAGTGTTTTACAACTTCTCCCAGCGTTTCCAGAGGATCCAGTCCAGGAAAACAATAGCTATAAAACCCGCTGACCGCGTATGAGCAAACACAGATGCATTCAGTCTGACGTAACTAACTATTTAAAAAAAATCAACACACATTCTGAGCGGTTAACTGAAAGATCAGATGTCATCCGACCACAAAGACTGAGTCACTGAGATGACAAAAACTCAATACGTGGCATGGGGCTTTAGTCTGAAAAGCGAGAACAGAAGAAAGGTCACAAATGAACACACTGTTTCTGATGAAGAAGAAGAGCTGCACGATTAATAGAAACTAAACCTGATCAAATCACAAGTGCTGAGATTTAATTAAACACTTGTCATTTATTAACTATCTTATCAAAGTGCTTCTGACCTGACTGTCATCAACAAAACAGAAGCTTTAATGGTTTTCTGCCGAATTAAAAGTTTGATGGTCTAATATTTGGGAATGAAGAAAAAATAATGATATTTGCAGTTGAACTGCAAAATAATACTTATATTATTGTTATTATTATTAATAATACAATAGAATTATTTCTTATTTTGTTTAATATTTTACTTAATAAAAATCATAATGAAAACAACAACTTCATTATTGATGTTATTTAATATACATCAATGGCTAAAATAATAATAATAATTATTATTACTACCACTATTACTAATATTTTAGCCACTAAGATATATAGTTAGTTTCTTATTTAGAGATAATATTTTCTTATTTTGTTTGATATTTTTATTTAGTAATAATAATCATAATGAACAACAACAACAACAACATTATTATTACTGTTATTAAAGTTATATGATTTTATATTATTTTCATGATCCATTAAAATCTAACATTATTTTGCTATATGTAACAATGTTTCATTTAATTATCATCATCATCTATATTATAATTGTTTTTATTATTATTACTACTATTATTATTGTCATTGATATAAATTCTTAATACAAACGTAATTTCTTATTTTGAAAGTGTTTTTAGCAATATCAATAAATCTAACAAGTATTACTATTATTATTAATAATAAATTACATAACAAAAATAATTAGTCATTTTATTATTTATTCTTATTTTTTTTTATATTTTTATTCTGTATTTTTCATAATGCAACTGAAATAATAAGAACAACAACAATATTATATTATGTAAGAATAATAATTATAATCATTAACTTTTGTATTAATATATTTTAATAATAAAATCATAGATTTTTTTTTAAACAATTTACAGATGAAAGGTTAACCAAAAAAAAAAAGAAAATCGATTCAAACGTGACTATTCAAATCAGTTCAGATGCTAAACAAACTGCGATTAATTTAAGTGTAGTAGTTTATATGAATGCATGTCTGAGGGGAACTTACTGTCTTTAGAAAAGTTTAGATGGTATTTTTTTCTGTTCATCTTGCCTCTGAATAATGCACATTAAAGTTAATAAGTGCAGCGCTGCTTTGTTTACAGTGGTAACCAAGGAAACGCTTTAAGCGCCACCTGCTGGCCGAGAGTGAATCTGCGTCTTGTTCAGTTCGTCTGCTGTTTCTGTTTCATGCAGATATTTTTTATTTATTTATTTTTTATTCAAGTCTAATTCATTCCGTTTTTGCTTCAAATTTCAAAATTATACAAATCTAAACACTGCTCATGTTGCATGCATGCAGCATCTTTGTTGGGATCATGATTAAAATGCAGTGGTTGCCTTTAATGTTGAATAGAAGGAGCACATGCAAAGCCTTATTTTGTTTATACGAAGAGATTTATTTTATGTGTGTTATTTATTTGATTTGGGGCTTGTTTTAACATTTCAGTTTAGTTTTGTTATTTACATTCTATTTAAATTGTGTTATTTAGCAGATGCTTTTATCCAAAGCGACTTTCAAATGAGGTCAAAAGAAGCAATAAAAACCAACAAAAGAGCAATGATATACAAGTGCGACATTAGTATATTATTATAGAATTATATTTCAATTTCACAAGGAATCATGCAGCATTTTGTCCAAGCAATACGTAAAAAATAAAAAATTGAATCGTGAGATGAGTGAATTGTTACATCCCTACTATTATTTAGTCATAATAATCATTAGAAAATTTGAATAATAGCAGTGACTTTTTAAAGTCATACTGATGCGCAAATACCTAAATTACTGAATTAAAATGTATTAATTGCCATTTTAATTTTATCTTATCAGAAAATGTGAAGGATGGTGAATGCATATCAAACAGATACAAACACACATGGCGAGGTCTCACCTTACACTTCATCATGTCCTGGACGCGCTCGGACATAGACTGACCCGCTTTGGGCCGGACGAGGATGTAGAGGGCCTTCACGTCTGGACAGGAGCGCAGCAGTTTCTCCATCAGCACCTTCCCCATGAAGCCCGTGGCTCCGGTGATCAGCACGTTCTTCCCCGCGTACCACTCCGAGATCGAGGCCATGATGACAGCGAGAGACGAATACTGACACACAGACACAGAGAGAGAGAGGATAAGCAGCTGATTCACCTGATTTACTAGTCAAAACACGCTCAGCTTCCTCTCAAAGGACGCTTTGTCATCTGGGAAAATACAGTCGACCGGCTCTAGTGTTTCCTCATGACACACTTAGACACTAATAAAGACTTACTAGAAAGCGATCTGATCCGTTCCTAAGCTCCGCCCTTCATAGTTACTGTTTTGCGTTTGCAAAGGTGCTCTGACTCGATTGTAATGTGTTGCTAAGTGATTCTGTACAAGCCCTCGAGTCTCTAAGAGAGTTTCTAATCATCCAGCTGAAATCATGCTTCTGTTCACACACACACACACACACACACACTTGGTGCTGGTGTTTGTTTAACACTTGCATGAGTGATAGAAGAGTGACCAGTGATGTTTGACTTGGCAAACACGGCTAATAAAACATCATCTAGACTCGTTTATCCTGGATACATTCAGTTTCATTAATGACATGCGCTTGATTACGTTCTCTACAACAACCAACAAGACAACATTGCACAGGAATAATGAAGTTATTAACTAAAAAACATTGTATATATTTTAAACAAAAAATTATATAGTAATACTAGCATCTTCATATTAAAACATGAATTTGATATATAATTTTACATTTTTTATTCCACCGTAACTAATAAAAATAAATATTCTATCATCCTTTTAGCTTCAGTTATGGATATTTACAAAAAAAAAGTATATATATATATATATATATATATATATATATATATATATATATATATATATATATATATATATATATATATATATATATATATATATATATATATATATATATAAACTATATCTTTTTTTAATAATTCCATAATTGTAATAATGATAATGATTAATATTGATTATATTATTATAATAATAATAATTGTATGATTAATATTTATTATATAAAAATATATAAATTTCCTTCCTCCATAACAAATAAAAATATGTTTAGCTTATGTATATATAATGAGAAATACATAAATATTTCAAAGACACCATTGTCAGCATATATGAACAAAAGTAAATATGTTATAAATAAATAAAATAAATACAATTAATTAAATAAATATAACTGAAATGTTTTTATATGAGGGTGAAGTAAATCAAGGCCAGTGGCAGTGATATATGTCTCATTATATTCTCTGCCAGCTGTTACATCACTGATACAAGTCCCACATATTCTCATCTGTCCCAAACACGATCACACGGATAACACGAGGAGAGGACGAACGGCTGCGGGTCAGAGAGGATTAACACCTGAAAGCCCTGCTCTCTCACACACACACACACACACACACACACCTCCGGTCACAGGCCATCCACAAACTCAGAGACTGACGTCTGAGAGAGAAACAACAACTGAAACTTTCTTATCAGGAACCCAATGAACTCTGAAGAGGTTTGTTATGACTGCTTCAGCTGGAGCTCGTTCAGGTCAATTCATTTCAATGCACAATATTATATAGAAAAATATCAATTCATTCCTATGGATGATACGATGTAAATATGTTAATTATATAATGACATATAAACTAATAACTATAAATACATAAGTATACTATTTATTTAAAAAAATTATCATACAAATATATAAATGTAAATAAATATATTATTTCATTTTATTTTATTTATTTAAATTGCACAAATAAACACAACGGAAGTTGACCACAGTGGTTTACAGAATCTAAATAATAATAATCATTATTATTATTGCAGTACATTATGCTGAAATATATTTGAAACCATTTCTTCAAGCTATACATACAAAAACAATGGTTTGCACAGCAACCTGTCAAAATAAAAGTCTGGTTTAACTTGAAGAAATGGTGTCAAATATATATCAGTATAATGTACTGCAATTATAATAATATTATTATTATTATTAATATATATATATATATATATATATATATATATATATATATATATATATATATATATATATATATATATATATATTATGTGACCCTGGACTACAAAACCAGTCATAAGGGTACATTTCTCAAAATTTAGATTTATACATCATCTGAAATCTTTTCATTAATATTTTTTTAAGATTATTATTGTTGAAAACAGCTGTGCCGATGAATATTTTTGTGGAAACCGTGACTCATTTTATTTTTCAGGGCTCTTTGTTGAATAGGTAAAATAGGACTGTTTTGTAACACTATAAATATCTTTACTGTCACTTTTGACCAATTCAATGCATCCTTAAAAGTATTTATTTATTTTATGTTTTGAATAACAACTTCAAACATTAGATTTTTGGAACATAGTTTTGGAAGTACGTCAGTTTCCTCCTCAGGTTTCTAAAGGTTTTCAGGAATAAACCATGTTAAACTGCTTTGAACCGCAGCAGAAACAACATCCTGGTTCCTGCACGGATACAGAAGCTGCAGTTAGAGGAGGAACAGATCCAAACGCCTCAAGTTCACCCTGGTTTTGCATAAGGCTCTGTTTTGAAGAGCTTTAGGCAAATGTGCATTGGCTGAAAAGGAAAGTATTTACCACACATACTGAACTGTGTGACGCTCGCAGTGTTTTTACATTAACTACATCTCCAGAGCAGCTCTTAGAGTCACATGACCAGCATTTCATTTGAGAAAGAAAAAAACATATAGTTATGTATCATATACAGACAGAAACAAAGGTTTGCACAGAAAACCGTCAAAATAAAAGTCTTGTTTAGCTTGAAGAAACTGTGTCAAATATTTTCAGTATAATGTACTGCAACAATAATAACAATATGTAATATTATTACAACTTCATTTTTAAAGGGATAATCACTCAAATTTTGGTCAATTTTTTTTTTATCGCAAATCTTTGCTGTGCAGACAAAACTAAAAAAGTCATTTAATTAAGATGTAAAAAAAAAAAAATTTGTTCATTCATTTGAGAACCAGTAATAATAATAAATACACAAAAATAATCATAGAGCCACTATTTTTGTTTTAAAAATAATAAATTAAGTTGTTTTTATGAAATCAATTAATTTCTTGAATTAAATTCAATTAAGCTTTGAAATTTGAAACAAACTATCAAAGCTTAATTAAAATTTTTGTTTAATTATTTTCATGATTTTAATTATTAGACAGGTGTTTGATTAATACAAAATAATTTAATTAATAAAAATTAAAACATTGTCCATTTAAATGGAAACAAACAGAATCTATAAAAAATACTAATTCTGAAAATAAATAAATAAATGCATAAAGCACAAAAAGTGGTTTCTGATTTACACACATTCACACAAAGAAATTAATTGATTAACATTCTGCAAAGACATGATCCCGTCTGAATTAATAATTCATTTTCATTTTGCTACTAAACTTTGTGCAATTTTGCTCAAATACCTTGAATCGCAATGCACTAAATTCAACTTCCTGTAGATTCCATTCAATTCTTAAAGGAAGTCAATTCCCCAAATCTGACACTCTCTCACACTCAGTTCTCAGCAGTGTACCAGCATCCAGAGAACAAACAGGTGACCCGTGGACCCTAAACTCACACGAACACGGCTTTGACACGCACACACACACACACACACACACGTGTCAGATACACCAGTGATTTATTATGCAGTGTCAGATACAAGCTATATTCCAGCTGCGATCTGATCCAGTCCTGATACAGAACACCACAACACAACAGTCAGGTTTAATTTGGACTTGAATTACAGGAAGTGCAGACGAGAGCAACTTTATCTGCCGAGAAGCTGAGTGTATCCACAGGAAACAATCTACCCAAACAGGAAGAGGGTTTCAGATCTACCGAGATACTTCATTCAGAAATGTGTGTGTTTTCACAAAGAAATCAATGCTTTTATTAAGGGAGGATGCATTAAATTGATCAAAAGAGAATAATGACGTTTATAATGTTCTAAAAGATAATAAATGTTGTTTTTTCAAACTTTTATTCATCAAAGAATCCTGAAAATATCCAGAAGCACAACTCTTTTCAACATTGCTAATCGGAAATTAGTATATTATTATGATTTCTGAAGATCATTTGACCCTTAAGACTGGAGGAATGATGCTGAAAATACAGCGCTGTATCACAGAAATAAATTACATTTTAACAGATATACACATAGAAAACTGTGCTTTTAAATAACAATAATATTTCTTAATTTTACTGTATTTTTGATTGAATAAATGCAGCTTTGATAAAAATCAGAAACTCTTTCAAAAAATATTTTAACATCTTACTGACCCTAAACTGGAAATGGAGGGGAAGATCATGCAAAATGCAAAAACAGGAGAAAACAAAGACAAGAAAACGTGAAAAATTGTGCACATCTTGAACGACAAGTAAATGTCCCATGAGATGATTCCTGACACCTGTGACTGACCTAAGATCAAGTTCATGACAATATCATGTGTCTAATATACTTTATGAAATTTCACTTGCCATTTTTAAACATGGAAATCATATGCATGTGTTTTATAACAATGTGACACCTCTGTGAACAATGAGAAATAATTTTCTGTTTGGGCAGATGCCATTTTTGTCATGCAGTTAATTAAAGGTTTAATTGTAAATCAATATTTAAGGAGTCTCCTAATTCTCTTTTTATCCTGTTAGAATTTTTTATATTTAATTTCAATTAAGTACAACAGACAGAAAGTAAAAGAACTACAATAAAATATATAAATAAGTATAAAAATATTTCAGGGGCAAACAATTGTAGGCTAAAATGGAATAAATAAATTAAGAGATGCTTATAGAGTTTTAATGGTTTTCTTCTTGTCAGAATATAGTTATTATAGTTAACTAAAACTGAAACTAAAATTATAATAAAAAAAATTGTTACTTAAAATGAATATAAATGTTATTAAAACATAAAAACCCTATTTCAGCTGGTTGCCGAAGCCACCTTTCTCATTTTAATTTAGTTTTACTTTTTAAAAATTACTTAAAATAACAAGGCCTATATATACACACATATAAATAGGAAAACTATTAAAAATGTCAAACAAACAAACAAAACAAAAAATAGTAAAAAGTATCAAATTACAATGGAAAATATTTTTTTATAAAATTAAAACATTAAAAATATTAATAAAAAGAATTATATGGGGAAATAATATTACTCCAAATTAACAATAATCTTGATATACATTTAGATTTTTTTTTCTTTGCAGATATATGTTTCTGCAAATGTATCACAAAAGGAAATATCCTTTTAAAACATAAGAACAAACTGCTTGACTGTCAGAACTTTATCACTCACCAGGATGTGACATCATTTTGGAGGGAAAACGCAAGTAGGAAAAAAGCAGCAATGGATTTGATTTACTCAAGTCTGCTATAAACTTTATGCGGCAATAAATTTAAACAAACATTCATTTTTCGTAAGTTCAAGAGTTCAGAGGTTCTGAGCAAATACTACTCATAGTAGGCATGTTGATTCACTGCCATTAGACACATTACAGCACTGTGTGTGTGTGTGTGTGCGTGTTCAATGATTTGCCTCTAAGATCCCTGAGAGCCGATTGCTATTAACATCTTTCCTAATGCATCACTCCAACACTCTGCCAATGTACATGAAGAGACGGCTAATAATGTCATCTCAATAGAAACTCACGCACAATAAAGCCACCTTTATTACTGTCCCTCATATTCCAGCTGATTAAAACTACCCTAAATTATTTAGCAACTGCTCAACAACTGCCCACAACAGATGACTTAGGCACAGACAAACACTTGTTTTTTCTTCAGAAAATGTAAAAACCTTGTTTCGTGCACTAATAAGTAAGTCAAATGTGGTTTTCACAAAGTATTTAAAAAGTTTGTACACTAATCTCGAAATGTTCAAATGTTTTGGTGCACTAATCTTAAAGTGTGTAAGATGTTTGTGCACGAATCTTAGTGCGTTTAAATGATTTTGTGCACTAATCTTAAAGTATCTATATTTTTGTGCACTAATCAGTTTAAAAATGCTGTTTTCGGGAACGGTCTTAATGCATGTAAAATAATGATATCTTGCACTAGTTATATAATGTTTCTGTGCACTAATCTTAAAGTATGTAAAATGCTGTTTTGTGCATTAATTAGTATATTAAATATTGTTTACATGCAATAATTAGCATGTAAAATGTTGTTTTCGAGCACTAATCTTAAAGTATGTCAAAATGTTTTCATGCACTATTCTTAAAATATGGAAAAATGTTTTAGTGCACCAAGTAAAAATTGTGTTTTCATGCACTAATCTTAAAGTAATGAACCACCAAAATGTTGTTTTTGTTCACTAATCAGTATGTACAAAAGTAATAGTTTTTGTGGGTTAATCATAAAGTACAGCTAGGGATAGTCTTAAATCCTTTCTAAAAAAGAAACCAACTTGACGTCATGCCAAAGGAAATTGCACAACATCCTGGGCTCACAGCCTCACCCATCCACCCTAAACAGACTGACTTCAGAGAATGCAGCGCTTCAAGATGCCTCCAGACATGAAAACAAAGAGAAACAGTCACCTGAGGCTACAGACAAACGCTTCACTTAATACGACTGCCATGTCCTGAGGTTACGGTCACATTCTTAGAAATCAGCTGAGTCAAAATAATCAAATCCTGAAAAATTTTAGCACTTTCAGACACTAAAGATGAAACTGGGCTACATCCAGAAGAGCGAGCACCACTGTTTGAGGTTATGGATTTATTGTGTTACATAAATACATGCACATTCATCACTTTCAAGGAACATTTTTCTACAAGAAACTGAGGCATGTGTTTTATATGGGACACTCACCAAAAAAAAAATGTTTTTATGACAATTGGTTGAGGTGTCACAATATTGCTCATAATTATGGTTAAGCGAAGACTATATAATTAAAAATAAAGAAAAATCTACTCGACATTTTATAAGTTTTGTACTTTAACAATCTGACTTGTGAGTTCAGAAAAAGTTAACATCGAGTTGAATGAAAGAACAACTGAGTGGCTATTCTCAATACATAAATAAAAATAAATAATTGACCTTTTTAATAGGGCAGCAGTGGGTTGTTAGTGTAGGTTTCTGTCAGTCGTGGTTCTGGATAATTAGGCCTGTAGTATAAATAGCAGTTTGGAGTCACATTAATTATAGCCCATGCAGTCCAGAGGGAAATACACCGTTAAAATGACTACAAACTCTATCATGAGTCAAAAGAGAACAGGGGAAGTGTGTAATGTAAAAATAGAATTTGCTGCATGAGTGCAATGATAAAACTAGGACTCGATTTATATCCTCAGCTCATAACTACAGGCCATCCAGGTTTACACTTACTGAAGGAACTAAATATTATAGTATCATGTAAACATTACTGTAGTTTTTACTAATATTTTTAATTAGTTTTTTATATATATATATATATATATATATATATATATATATATATATATATATATATATATATATATATATATATATAAAGTTTTTAATTGTATTTTTTGTCATTTTAGTATGATTTAAAAAAAATGTATATATATATATATATATATATATATATATATATATATATAAACTTAATTTTTTTTATTTTACATTTTATTACAATTTTAGTTCAACTTTCATTTTTACAGTTTTCAATTAGTATCTTTATATTTATTTATTTTAGTTATGGTTTTAGTTTTAATTAATTTAATTATATATAACCCTGGTTCACATATCATTTAAATAGTTTTTTTTTTATATTAAGTTCTTTTTACTTTGTTTTCTGGTTTTAACTTCAGTTGGTTAACAATACTAACTCTGGTTCAAGTTTAGGTTTTAGTCTTTGATTTTGTGTAAATGAAAGCTGAATCTGACCTTCTTTGCTCAGGTCATGTATGTACACACAACAACACACTCTGAAACACCTTCACAGAGTCAAGGCCAGATTTATGTCTGGTTTGTTTGATGCTGTGAATAGCACAGATTCATGTGTGTAAATGTTCGCTCTCAGTATGACCTATGAAAGCCTGCTGATCATCAAACCAGCGCTCATCTCAACATCCTGGCCTTCAGCTCTCCTTCTGATCTCACACTGCTGGCGTGTGATCGGATGGAGTGCACGGACCAAACTAAAGAATACACATAGATCTACTCTTCAACAAGCCTAGTTCAGAAACTCCCTCCATGCAACACTATTGTAAAAAAAAAAAACTGGTTCCAAATGACACATGCATCATGCGGGTAGCACAAACACGGCTCACTATCTGTCTGCAGATGGCCATATCTATCTCTCTTTCTCTCTCTATCTGTCTGTCTCCAGCAGTATCAGTATCAAGGCCAGGTCCAGGCGTCATATTTAGCTCTGTAAGGTTGAAAAGTGTTATGCACATGCTGTGAGTCTATGAACCCACTGGCATGCCTCTAGTTATCAGGGAACGTTTTTGATAGATTTTGATTGATTTGACATTAATGGAAGACTTGTTCAAAGTTAATAATTTTCTCAGAAAGTTAGCACAGAAACATTATGTAGGTCTATACATCGCTCGAGGAACTTTTTTTTCCCCTGAAACCTTGGCTGTAAGGTCGTATAACATTTGTTAAAAGCTATTACTTTATACCAGAATGTTCAGAGAACCTTCTAAAACAACATGCTTAGGACATTTATAGTTAGATGTAATTATTTAGCAAATATATATATATATATATATATATATATATATATATATATATATATATATATATATATATATATATATATAAAAGTTAAACTAATTGTTTGGCACTGAAACAGTTACACACATTAGAAAACAACGGGTTTTCATTTGATTCTGAAATCAATACAACCCGGAAAAGATTAACGCTCAAGTGCAACAATGTAGCAAGAAAGATTCGAATGCGAATCATTTGCGCTACACTGTAACATTTGAACTGCTTTGGCGCTGCGCGCGCTCACGCGATCTCTCGGCTTCTCCCGCCACGGCTGCTCACATTTAAACACTGATGTGACCAGAAAAGACAGTAAGAAACACCACCACTAGGATTATTCAGTGACAGCAGCTGATGAAGCGTCCGTTTCGCCAGAGTTCCGCTGACAGACCCGCGTCGCAAGCCGCTGCCTCGCGCACAGAACGCGTTCGGCTGTTCAAAATGAGCCAGAACTAAACGCTTTGATGTTCAAAGTTCTACTTCTTACACACCATCCTAAAACTCAGCGGTAAGAGACGCCGGTATGACGCACCGCCAACGGAATGCAACAAAAATGCCTCGTCCTGTATAACTACAGGAGGTTTGAGAGCTGCTCCTGGTCTATAGGTATTTCCCATCATTCAACCTTCAAGAACCCAGATCCGAAACACCCTCAATCGGGTTTCAAAGCACACGTGAAGGCATCCAGACCGTGAAGCTTTAACATTGTCCACATTCTCTTCATCAAGGATGCGTTAATGAACCGCGAGGCGTTTTCTCTCATAACGGTACATTCTGGACTGAGAAGTGAAGCTACATTTGGCTCCTAACAAGATGAAAGCAGAATATCTCGCCTTACCTTGAAGATGAATCACGCCGGGTGAAGATGTTCCGAGCCGCTACAGCGCGTCTCTCCCTCTCTCTCGCGTGCGCGCGCTTCACAGAACTGTAGTGACTGCGCCTCTGGAGACACAAGCATGTGTATGAACTGGGTGTGAATCCAAGACAAAACCACTCAATACACCTTCTACATCTGCCTTCGGCTGTGCACTTCCTCATTCAGGGCTAGTAGGTTTTAATGTTTTTCCTTATCAGCACTGCATGAGAAAAATCCCTAGGTTTTTGAGGAAAAAAAAAAAACCAGTGGCTTTCAGTACTGACAGATTAGGATTGTTAAACAGATCCTAAATGTGTTGATGGATACCTAGATTAAATAATGAATCTGCATCAAATACTCAACAGGACATTTATTATTCCTCGCATAACTCAGTTTTTCCATAATAACTTGTTCAAACTGTTTTAACCTCTTAAGGAAATACAATAAATTTGCACTTGAAACCCCAGCTAACAAAAATAAGTTCTAAGAACGTTTATGAAAATGTTATTTTTGAATGTTCTCTCTAATATCCATCCGGCTTTTAAAATGTTTTAAGAAATCTTCTCATACGAATGACAAGGGAACATTCTATTTTATATTTTGCGGGAAAATAACATTCAAATATTATCTGAACGTTCTAAATCAAACAGTGACGTAAAAACCATTACGTGAACATCCAACTGGTAAAATATATATATATATATATATATATATATATATATATATATATATATATATATATATATATATATAATGGCCTTTGAATTAAGTGTTTGGATTAAAGCATCGGTTAAATGCATAAATGTAAATCCAACTAAAACGTTTCAGAAAAAAAGATATATGACATAAGAATTTTTTTTTAAATTCAAGACCAGATAACATTCTATCAATGTTCCTAACATTTCTTCATGAGTCTTGAAACTTCATGACTTCATGAAACTTGCCATAAAGTTCTGAAAACACTCCGTTAGCAGTGAAGTTACTGAATAGGTTAACGTATCATAAAAGTCATTCATAAAGCACAATGATTAACAGATTTAATGGAGGAACGTATGTTGCATTGTTCAAAAGCACATTTCTCATCTAATCTGAAGACAGTCTGCTCCCTGAACGAGGTTGTTCTTTTCTTTCCATTGCGTTGTCTGCATGCCGAACAATCTGAGATAAACTGAGAACTGGAAGACAACAATGCAAAAGACTTGCCTGATAGTCATAATGGAATTCTAAACAACATGACGAACATCGAGCTCGGTGGGTGAGAACAGAAGCTTTGGAGGGGTCATATGACATTGCTTTAAAAAAATTATTTGGTGTAATGCAATGCGTTTGATTATTGATGCTACTCTTTGTTGCTTCTTTAATGTTATCTGATCTTTAATAACATTTTCAAAATGTTAGCACAAAAGCATCGTGAAACTTTTCTGATTCTCTTCTGAGAATGTTGTGGCAAGGTTGTTTCAACGTTCCAGTAACATGGATAAAACTGTTCAAAGTAACATTCACATGTAGTTTCTACACATTAAAAAAAACCTGTAACATTCTGAAGTAATATTTTCAGTAACAATCAGAACTTAGTGAAATGTTCTTAGCACATCTTTTCTCAAGGGAGGTCAACTGTGTGCTTCATAACGAGGGCGTTTCATTCGAGATGATCTTCTATTGAGGAACACACCTGTGCTCTAACTTTAAGGAAGCACAATTGCTGTAATCACAATAGACAAAGTTACCAGATTACACGAAGAGATCTGACAGACCAGTTACTGCAGGCCCAACGTGTAGTGTTCAGCCATGCACATAATGAACCACAAGTATGGACACCTATTTATGTGCATTTACTCGGTGTAATAATAGCAGAGGAACATGATCTCAGCAACAATGTTCACACCCATATTTTCATTACACCCTCAAGACTATACTTCCCCAAACTATCCCACTCACGATCTGTAAGAATTCAACGCTAAAACCTGTTTGAACAGCATCTTTAAAAAAATAAAAAAAACTTGTGTTTTGTAAAGATATTATGAAAAATGCAATGTTTGTGCAGTCGTTAACATGATCCATATCCAGAAATCAGGTTTCAACAAATATAAGGCACTCAGTTCACAAGAAAACATGACCTCTGCTAGTCAAATCATGTCACTGAATCAGTTTAAAATTTATATATATATATATATATATATATATATATATATATATATATATATATATATATATATATATAAATAAAGTTTCAGTGGCGCCCTCATGCGACCATTCAGAGTTACATAAGCACAGTTCTTTATTCACTTCACTCATCTATACACCGTTATTATATACCAAAAGTCTATTAAATTCAATTTTCCTGACTGGAAACCACTTTCAGAATTACTGGAAGCAATCATTAAAACATTTAAAATTGCACGCATTAGAACTTTATATTTAGAAAACGTGTATGGGGACAACAAAACAAAAAGACAAATCTAGTGTGAAATAATTTATTGATTGGCAAAAATACTCTGTAATAATAATAATAATAATATGAATATATTACATCAGGTAGCCCACATCAGTCATGAATCTAGTGCAAATAATTATAGGCTATACGTGGAACAAACTGCTTCAATGTGCAAAATGCAACTAAACAGCAAGACCTGAATAAACTTTAGCTGTAAGCACAAGCTGCAAAGCTCTGGGCTACAAAAACAAGACTACAAAATGCACAAGTGTATCAATATTTATAGGATTTTTTTTAAGGCTAAATGGACTTACCTCTCAGTCCAGATGGTTATGATGACACAGAAACGCACGTCAATGCTTGTCCACTTCACTACCAGAGGATGCAGTTGCAAGAACGTCTAGAAATACTCCAACACTGAACTTACTACAGATACAGTGATTGACCATCAAACACACAGGCCTCAAGTGAGCAACTGGGGTTACATTAACATTAATCTTTCATCCAATCAGATGCAGAGACCAGGTCATGTCAAGCGTCAAATACCCAAAAGTACATTTCTCAAATGTCTTTATGCATCCAAAGTTTCAGAATAAAGTACTTTGAATATTTACATTAAGCAGTGATACCCTTGCATGTTGAAACGATGCTCATTACATCACTAACAAACAGAGAAATTTAAAAGCTGACCTTTTTACAAGTTCAGAAATTGGAAACTCTGTACAATGAACCAAATTCAAAAACAGCTATAAAAGCTGACTGAAATAGTTGACCCAAAAATAAAAATTTGCTGAAAATGTACCCGCCCTCAGGACATCCAAGATATAGAAGATTTAGTTTCTTCATGGGGAACAGATTTGGAGAATTTTAGGATTGCATTACAGTGAATGGGTGCCGTCAGAATTAGGGTCCAAGCATCTTAAGAAAACCTCTAAATTAATCCACAGCACTGCAGTCCCTCATCTAACATCTTGTGAAGCGAAATGCTACAATCCTGTAAGAATAAATTCAATCAAGACGTGCTTTAATTTCAAACTATCAATAATATTCTGCATGTGATTTGACGCTAACTTTTTCCAAGTCTGTTTTAATGAGGAAACAACTCATGTACATCTTGGATGGACTAAGGGTGAGTAAATAGCGCATTATTTCCATTTCTGGGTGAACTGTTCCTTCTAAATCTTGCAGAATCAGATTATTATTGAGGGACAAATTATAAAATGTTCTATATACACACGCACACGAAGATTAGATATATTCACAAAGCAATGCACACATGGGCAGGGATGTCAGATAGACATTACAAATGCAATTTTTTTGAACTGGATCATATTTACTAAACACACCTGATTTAAACACTAAAAATTAAGCATGTTTTAGATTTGAATTGTAGAGCTCCAATTACAATCAATGATAAAATGTAAACACTGTATGAATTGGCACATCATTTAAAATGTGAACAGGAATTACAGATACTTCACAAATTAAATTATAACCCCAAAATTGGATTAAAATTGGAAAAGGCACATGGTTTATAAAAAGTTAAGATGTCAAAAAACCTGAAACGTGGTTCTTAAATCAAATCTGATGTTCAAGTAGGACACGTTTCGGAAATGTGAAATTCTGAACAATAAATAAAGAGTTATAAATTTCGTCACAATATAAACAAGCAACAACCCCAGTACACACTTTATTACAACACAGATTCTATTTAATAATCAAGGCAAGAGACACTTACAAACATTATACTGGAAGATGGGGAAAAGGGATGAAACATGAAACCAAAAAGAGGATGCTATAAAAACAAATCTAGCTAACTGACAATTTACAACATTATAGCAGTCGGAAAGTTGTTTTGTGTTTCGAACAAGCAGGCAAAAAATTATCTTTTGCTGAACTGACTTTTAGCACACAGCTACTTCCAAATAAAAAGTAAAAAATAAAAGAGCTGTCAGGAATTAAGAATGAGTGTATCATATTTTACAGAACTGTAGAGTGTGTCCGGAGTCCGGCGCTCTCCGTGACGCGGTGGGATGAATCCACGTTGCTCCTGACGTCTCTCCTCCTCCTCTTGCGTTCAGCTGAAAGGTGTCAAAACGAAGGTGGCAGTTTGTTTTGGGGCACAGAACCCAGAAACACACATAGTTGCTTTTGCCCTCTACATCTACACACGCTCAGACCGTCCCAGACATACACAGGCATGCAACTTTTCAGTTTAACACCATCAAACTAAGGGGCATAACGTTGCATTACCATTACTGTAAGCGTCTAAAGTATCATTTAAAAATGTAAATTGTTTCACAATGGTACAACATTAAATGCATTCATTAAAAATCACTGTATTTGAAACAAGCCCCTGGAATCAGTGCATGAATACAGTGTGAAGAGACGACACAAATCATAAAGACATTGGCATGCACAACTATTAAACACCGTACTGTACTCAACACCACAACTCAGAAAATACTCTTACAGGACTAAACCAACTTTGAAAATTGATCGAATTTGATCTCAAGATGTAGAAGAGTTTGTTTCTTCATTAGATTAGATTCATCACTTACTCGGCAATGGATGCGCTTCAGTGAATGGGTGCCGTCAGAATGTCCAAAGTCCAAACAGCTGATCCACACAACTACAGTCCATCAGTTAATGTCTTGTGAAATGAAAACAAATCTATCTACCAGAAGTGATGGTTTGAAGTTAAAAAAATGGCATAATAACGGATTTATTTCTTATGAACTTGCAGCTTTTGTCTTCTCCAGATGTTAACTGATTGACTGGAGTGGTGTGGTTTTTTATCAGCTGTTTGGACTCATTCTGACGGCACCCATTCACTGCAGAGCATCCATTGATGAGACACTGATGCAATGCTAATTTTCTCCAAATCTATGAAGAAACAAACTCATCTACATCTTATGGCATGAGGGACAGTACATTTTGCACCAATTTTTATTTTTTGGGTGAAAATATTCTTTTAAAAATTGTTATTAGCAATTAACCATGTCTTTCATTCTTCCATGACAATGACAAACTTTATAGTACCCAAACGCACAATATCTCACATCAAAACTGTATTTCATACGAGTTAACCAACTGGCAAAATATGCATTAGTAGAGTCATAGGAAAATGTATGGCTTTTAGTCCCACTGAGAAATCAATCAACCAAAACAAATCCATACAAATCAGCATCTGTACTTTCAACAAGATTTAAATAAGAGAGATTCTAAAAACTCATTTATTGGCATTGCATTTAAGCAAAACGGCTCCTTCGGTGTTCAATAAAAGAGAAAATTATGAAGGTTTGGAACAAGAAGAACTGCAATCACACTGCACTGAAGAACAGAAAGAGTGCATGCATAAGCTGGATCTGTAAAACTAGAGGTTATGGACATGCAATTTATATTGCATACAAATCCCTGTATGATGATACCGGTTTGCCATTATTTTGGTTGATTGGTTCGTTTCAGTAAGTGGAAAACATGTATGATCTCTTATGATTTCAAACAAGGTTACCTTGTTTTTTTGCTTGTTGCACAAAATCAATGTCACAGGTAAATTACTTCCAATCACTCATTAGTGCTCATTTTGCAGACTTCATATCTATAATCAAATGAAACAGCGCATCTAAAACGTGTAAAAACAACATTTAAATATTACATCGTCAAAACAATCCTTCAATCATGGTCACGAAACTCATGACTTGATCATCTACACATGTTAATCTGCCAAGATACATACATATACGTAACAACACTAATTTAGATAGCCTTTTACTGAAGTTTCCTTTATCAACCAATCATTTAAGATTAAAAACTTAACTCATCATTCAATTACAATTAAACTAAACTAGAACTATTAGCCTGTATTTTCTATAATAGTTTCAGGAACCATATTGAATTTTAATATTCCACTCGTAGACAATTTGTAAAGCACATAAAAATTTACAGTGTCCACTGTACCCCCGAGAACAAGCAATAAATCCATATTTCAAAGAAACCTTTATTTTTAGGATGCATTTGGTTTATAATTGCTCACCATTAGTTAATGCACGGTTTCTACTGAACTAAAAATTAGGTTTGTGGATGATTCTAGTGGTTCAGTGGACACTGGAGTAACAGTGCACAGGTTTGGACAATTAAGCAACTAATAATTCTGCTTTAGCCCAGTTAGTCATAGGAGAAATGGACATCAAATATAAAATGCACTGATTAAAATATGAGCTAGTGTCTAACTATAGCTATATTCACTGGGATCTCAACCCATTTTGGTACAAGAAATATTAGCAATTTTACTTTAACTAGACATATGGTATTTCTTGCACTGAATTCATCAAATATATTACAGTTTATATCTGTAACTATAACAAAAACACAAGTTTGTCCAATCCTGTGACAGCATCTTATAAAGCACAATACTGAACAGAGGAAAAGGAACCATTACTTCAGAAAAACCTATATAAATGATCTGGGAAAACAATCATTTCTGCAGAGGAATTCCTGACAGATGGGCACTACATCCAAAAATCCCAATAAATCCCATGAAACAGGGCTCTAGGCTTGGAGTAAATGCTTTCAAATCCTTAACGGTGCATAAAAATCTCTTCAAAATCTCTAGCCTGATCTAAAAATAATATTAATAATCATACTTAAGAAAAATCATGTTTAAAGTGCAACAATGTCTGAATTTATTACCGAGGAACAAATCAATAAAATGCACAGCTGTCTTTCCCTGATTGGTGTTGCTTCAAATATAGGTTTGTACAGTTGAGAATACAGAGAAAATAAAAATAAAACAAAAACAACCACCTGAATAATTGGCAGTTTTTGGGCTAGCCAGATTCACAGGTTGCCAGAACTACATTAAACAAAATTGACAATGCAGCTGTGCATTTACAATCCATTTGCTAAACCCGAGTTGCAGTTTTAGTTTTATTGTTGTGTGTCTATAAATCTAGTGTATGTGAGGTCAGTCACAATGCATCACATGATATTACAGTGTCCTCAGCAGTTACATAAAAAATTTAGCCTGTAGGAAACCGTCACACAGCAAAGCCATGAAGCAACAGGTTAGACAGTCTTTAAAATCAGACCAGCAGGGTTTGAACTGAGGACGTGTGCTGCATTAATTCAAATAATGATTTAGAAAATATTTATTAAATATCTGTTGCATATTAGATCAAACTTAAATCAATACAAACACCAGTGTTTAGAGAGAATTAAAAAAAAAACAGTATAGAAATGCTAAAAAAGTTCACTTTCCTTTGGAAAAGCAATATAGCAGTTCTTCTCCATTCATAAAGCACTGAAGGAGATATTTGCATCTAAGAGGTCGTTACATAAACAGAAAATAAATGAATAACAAACTGATGTGAACCGAGGAATGTCAAATTCTGATAAGAAATGAACTTTTAAGATGCAAAACTTTGACTAGCTACTAAAAACTTGCAAATAAGAGTCTGAAATACTAGTAGGATGCACAAAATGACCCTTCACAGTAAAAACACATTTAACTTGCTCGGACAGAGGACATTCAGAATGGGTTTTCTTAAAATGTACTGAACCATAAGACACAAAACAACTGAACCTGACATAAGACTACAGCTTCATGGTTTAGATGCCAAAGCAGATCAATTTGGCTTTCATTCATGTGCTCTTCATAAATCAATGGAGGAACTAAACACTAAGACAACCAATTTTGTGTCAACAACATCTCTGTCTACAGGAATGTCAATACACAATCTGACAAACATGATTTTGCTCATTTCAATGTGGGATAAAAACATTCATTTTCTCTCATCCAACTACAACCAATTTTCCACACATTTATGGTCACAGGTTGAAATATAGATTTCAAAACCACAACTCGATAGACATGAAATGCATCCCAATTTCAATTTCTTGGCAAACATTTAGTCAATTAGGCAAAATATGATAAAGGAAATGTTTGTTTGACAAACTTGGCATGGTCTAAAAACTAGCAGCAACTCTCAGTTAAATGGACAAAGTGCAGTAACCTGGATTTTAAAATGCAAATCTATTTTTGTTTTTTAAATAAAACGTTGCAATACACAATCCTTTCAAAGACAAACTGGTTAACATCAACACAATTGCGAAACAGTTTGTGGTTTGCTGATATTGCACAAGACCAGGTACACACGTTTCAAATAGAGTACTCAGATTACGCTACATTCGTAAAATAAAAAGAAAAACAAAAAAATAGATTAGCTGTAGGGAAATAAATGACATTACTTGTAGAAGTTTCAGGACTCACCGTTTCTGATCACATACCTGTGATCGTGACCTCTGCAATAGCATGCTCACCTGAATCCTGAAAGAGAAGGGGAGAAAGACAGAGACAAACAGGATACACACCTTCCTCTCCAACTAACGGCGATACTCCCGCTCACGTTCTCTGTCTCTCTCGCGGTCACGGTCACGATGGCGGTCTCTCTCGCGGCTGCGCTCCCTGTAATAGTCCTCGCGGCGGTCTCGGCTGCGAGACTTGCGGTGACGCTTCTCATTAGAGCGACTGTGGTCCCTCTCTCTGGACCGCTCCCGTCTGCTGCTGGTTGAAAAGCATTGAAGAGAATATGAAAACACATGAAATGCATTTGTAATGCATCAAATCATTTTGCATTAGTGAAAATTTGCAATGCACCAAATTGGAATTCATGAAAATGTCTGCAATGCATCAAATATTTTAAATGACTAAAATTTTGCGATAAATTAAATGATTTCACATGCATGCATTTTTTTTTTTTATTATTTGATACACAGCTAAACTGATGGATTCCAAAATTATTTGGTGCAACGGAAAATGCAAAAAAAAAAAAAGCATTCAAAATGAACATTTAAATCATCGCAAACTACAAAACTATAATATGCATTTAAATATCAAAATATCAGATTTTGCAATGCATGATAGAATTTAAATACATTAATAATTTTGTAATGCAGCTGTCTTTGCAATGCATGAAACAATTTTACATGCATTGTTTCAAATTCAAAGATTCATCAGACAATCAGTATCTTATCTAATTGAATTTAGTAGGAAAAAACACTATTGGTTAATATTTTGCCAGGGTGCTACAATCCCTATTAAATTCTTATTTGGATCCAATGCCTGACTTTTACTTGCTAGCATGCCTTTGGTTACATCAGCAGAAAAGTGTTCTCTAAAGACATTTAACTTGGATGAAAGGTCATGCAAAAATGATTATGCATCCTCTAAAGCTCTGTGTGTTTGAAGGGTAAAAACATGGGCCGATTTACATTAAAACACCCAAAAAAAACAATGTGCATTTATTTAAAAATGCTTAAATATTTAATATTCTGCATGGATATCTGTATGATAATTGAATACATATTTTCCCCAGAACATTTAATTATAAAGCATGCATTTATAAAAAGAAAATAATAATGGGGGGGGGGGCTCTTATTGGCACATTGGTTATCTAAAACAAAAAAGCACTTCATGCTCAAAAGGTCGCAGACTTCAACTGAAACTAAAATGGTGTAGATCCACAAGATCTTTACCCTGAAACAGAGCCATAGGACTTGGACTCGATTCCATGCAAGCAGTCCTGCAGCGAGCTGATGAGGACTTTACAGCGGTCATCGGCAGAAACCTTCGACTGCTTGATCAGAGAGATGGCCGTCACCAGAGTCTCTATAGCACTGCCGTAATCAGCTGCAAAAACAGAGCATTTAATTACCACCTGACAAACCCAACTAAACATTCATGCTGTGAGTGAGTCGGTTTATATCAGTGTTTTCACACCTGCGCTTGCATCGGAGACTGCCCTTGAGATAGCACTGCTGGAGATCGCTCTGTTACGATTCATGATCTCCTCAAACTCAGCTTCGCTCAGAGGAGCGCGAGACGAATCCATGTCCCTACAAAGAGGAAAAGCAGATGCATTGAAATGAAGCATAAATCAGAATAAAACACTAACACATCAGGGTACAGTTTCACACAGAGAGCAGCAGTGCCGTTAGTGCTGAATCACAAAGCATGTTAAAACTAGTGAGAACTAGATAAACCAAAATATCTGCAGGATGAAATCACGGTTATTATGGTTAACTGAGATTGAACCTAAAACATTTAAAAACATTGTTTCTATAAATAAAATACATTTTAACTAAATAAAATAAAAAAATAAATACATTTAAATAAATAAAATTAAATTTCATCTAGATGCCGAAGCACCATTTTTCATTCAAGTTTACCTTAGAAATACTAAACCTGAAAATAAACTTTAGACAATTAACTTTTTACAGGAAAAAAAAAAAATTTAAACTGAAAAATATAAAAGTTTCTCAATTATACGAAAATGAACTTAACTAATTTATATAGAAAAATAGAAAAAAATTAAACTAGATTACAAAAAATTAAAATGAACAGAAAATAAAAATATTTACAATTATAATAGTATCCTAATTTTACAAAAAAAAAAAAAAATTTATATATATCCATCTACCAAAGAACTTTACAAGACACCCTAAACAGCAAAAATATTAACTACCCAAACTTAACTATACTTTATTTTTGGCTTAATTTTTCGGCTAAATGAAAACCTCAATTTCGATTTCAATAAATTGATTTCAGAGCATCACTAGAAAACCCAAAACTCATCAGATCACTGCAGAGACGGCACACACTCGATGCATTCAGAACACACTCAAGCCTGAGCGAAGGGTCCTGGGGTCAGCGGACGGTTACTTCACTAACCCTTGTTCACTCGTATTGTGCAAGAGCTGGCCAGAGTTTTTCACATCAACCAAGCCCTCGTTTATCCAGGGCTCAAAGCCACATACTACAGGGGGTCTGAAGTTACTAAAGAAAGGCCAGAGAGGAGATTCAGCGTCAGTCGGAGGCCACCAATAACCTCCAATCCTGGAGTTAATAATAAATACCAAACCTCAAAAGACAAAAAAATTAATTGTAAAGTTTACCGTGATTTTAGGATCAAATCTGTATAAAATTAATAATAATCAAATAATAAAGTATTGTTATAGTCAATATGTGCTGCATGTAAAAATAAATAAAAATCGAAATGACAATAGATATTATTTATCTTAGCATTAATTAATGTGCAGCACGTTTCCAAAAACAAATGTATTTCTTCGTTTATGCGTGTTCTACTGAGTGACAGTTTCAAATCAAGTCTGAATTTGATGACATGCATCTTCAGGCTTCAGTATTAATATTACAGTTTTTTTTGGATTGTATTTCATTCAACCGTCCATCAACGCCGTCTCTCATCGCATCGCTGATTGACCTCTGGTCTGCTGTGTGTGTGTTCATGTGTTTGGGAAAGAACCTCCACAGTTTATCATCTAAAGCATGAGCTCAGAGAAACACACTGATCTTGAGGATAAGCTAGTTCCAGGCTGAAAGAGATTAGTTTATTAATGAATCAGTGAAGTGAGGTGTTTCTTACCTGCCGCCAGGGCCATAGTCTCTGTCGTATGGAGGAGGGCGGCCGTACATGTCCCCCGGCGGAGGGCCCCTGCCGTCAGACGAGGGCATGTTGTTGTTTCCGGGCGGAGGGAAGAAGGCCGGGTTTACGTGAGGGGCGGGCGGTGGACCTCCAGGCGGTGGTCCCTGCATGTGTGGTGGAGGCACGAGGCCAAGCGGGGGTCCTAAGGGACCAGGAGGACGAGGAGGGAAGGGTCCTGGAGGGGGCAGACCCTGCTGAAGTGGAGGGGGGCCCGGGGGAGGCCCATATCCAGGTGGAGGCGGCCCCGGAGGCATCGGTCCCATAGGAGGCTGACCAAACTGACCAGGAAACATGACGGGTGGAGGAGGACGGTCTCCTCTGTTCGGAGGACCTCCGAGGGGCGGCAGCAGACCTTGTCCAGGTGGAGGGGGCCCGGGGGGTCCTGGAGGCCCAGGTGGGCCTGAGGGAGGACGCGGCGGGCCTTGCATACCTGCAAACGAAAGGTTTTAAAAATTACTACATTTATCAAAGACAGCAGTGGGAAAGTAGTGCGAGTACTCCAAAAATGTTTTCAGATGAACCCCTTTAACCTAAAATCCCCATGAGATTTTAAGTTAATATTTAAATGATTGAAAAACAATTGTTTGCATGCACAAAGTTATCTGATATTGATTGTTTGCATGACACAGTAACACACAAACGCATCATAATAAAAATGATAAATTAAGATTATTTTGAATATAACTTTTTTTTAGTATGCGCTTTAATTTTATCATTTAGAATTTTAGTAACGTATTTTTTTGGACTGTAAGTCGCATTTATTTTGAACCAAGAGATACATTACCGTCTACAGCCATGAGAGGGCGCTCTATGTCTTCAGTGTAGACTACAGGAGAACTGAGCAGCATAGAGCGCCCTCTGGCGGCTGGAGACGGTAATGTTTTCTCTTGGTTCATGTCGAATTCATTTTGATAAGTCGCACCTGACTAGAAGTCGCAGGACCAGCCAAACTGTGAAAAAGAGTGCGACTTCTAGTCCGGAAAATACGGTAAGTGCTTTATTTTGATTGTTTTTAAACATACCGTATTTTTTCACTGATGATTATCTTTATCAACTTAAAAACCCACTGCAATTGATTCATAACTCTCAGTTTAGGGCGTCACAAAATAGGGCAAAACGCCACCAGCTGTTATTTATAAAGCCTCGTACCTGAGAAGTGTGGTGGAGGTCCTCCGGGTCCACCAGGTCCAGGGAAGCGGTCTCCTCCGTGGCCAGGAGGGGTGGGAAAGCGTCCTCGATTCTTGCCAAGAGGGAAGCCACTGCGACCACCTATACCTGGAGGGCCAGCCTTCCCCTCTCCCGACATCTGACCAGACTGTGTGCCTGGGTGGACAGAAACTGACCGTAAAAAAAAACAGCAATTTCAATTAACTGTTCAATCCATAGATTTGTTTTCTGTGAATTGCAGTCTCACTTTTTCTCGACTGCATCTCAAACTGGCTGAGCGACTGTTTGTTGCAAGGGGTGACGATGGGGTTTTGTCCGTGTAGCTCCCGCTTGGACAACAGATCCATCAGCTTCCTGGAGGAGGAGTCTGACCCCACGCAGACCAGAGCAAACCTGTGGAGCACAGAGAGCATGAGAAGTCGTCTGCGTAACTGAGGGCCAAAGGAGAGCTGGTCTGTACATCAACAATGGGTTTTGGTTTCCACTTACCCTTTAGACTGGCCATTTGCCCGATTCTCAAAAAACTTGATCTCCAGCACATCATTGATGCCTACCGAGCGAATAGCATCGGTCAAATCTTCATCAGTGGTCCACTGTAAAGAGGAAATCCCAACATCATCAATAAACGAACACTGAACTGCTTCTCCCTTACACTGTGACTCAATGCCAACGCATTTTTTTTTGTTTGTAGAGGTAGAAGACTGACCCATGTGAGGTTGCCGATGTACAGAGCGATTCGTTTGCCGGTGTAGGTGTAGACGACGTTCGGCGGCGCTCCTTTGCTCCCCTCGGATCCTCCCGGCGCAGGCAGGTTGTCCAGGTAATCTCGGTCCTCAGGTGCGTCCCCGTTGTTGGCAGATGGTGAGATGACATCATCATACAGGTCAATCTGCTCGTGAACAGGATAGTCTGACTCCTGTGGAAGCAGAGAGACAAACACCTTTCAGAAATATTCACAAGGACAAGGCGTCTCGACCATGAGCCGGTGTTATTTTAGTATCTCTGAGATAATATTATTGATAGTATCATTGAGATTTGTAGTTATTTTAGATTAGATTTTTTTTTATAAATCCTTTGTAGAAATTAAATACATTAGTTAAATAAAATACCTTTATATTATTAAATAACTAGAACAATATATATTTTTTATTTTGATTTTAATATTAGTAAAAGTTTTAGTAAATCTGAGGTTTTTTTTATATATTATTAGTTTAGTGTATTTTTTATATTATCAGTTTCCATGTTAATGTTTCAGTAACTTGTCATTTGTCATTTTATTATTATTTTTTATTAATATAAATTTTTTCATTTTAAAGTTTAAGTAATTTTGTTGTTTGTCAATTTATTATTTATTAGTTTCTAAATCACATTATTTGTTATTTGGTACATAAATTTAATGCTTGCTTGCATCACATAAATCATTTTTAACATGATTTATTTTTTTCATTTTATTATTTATTGTCTTTTTTTCCTCCTCTCTCATTTTCTTTCTCTTTTTTGATTTATTTTTATTATAAAGCACTTTGGATCAACTACTGTTGTGTTAAACATGTGCTCTATAAATAAAACTTACCTTGCCTTATTTTAGAAGAATACATTTTTCGTAAAGAACAGGTCATATGGCATTTTAAAGTGTCTTGATATTGTGTCGGAGTGCCCTACAACAGATTTAAATACATCTCAAACTGAGAAGCGGCGCAAATCCATGTTCATTTTATTGGCGCATCTTCTCAGTTAACAACGGCTCTGTGTAGTAACAGCTGCTCTGTGTGAAATCACGCACCTGATGGAATTAACCGCTGATTAGAAAACCGGCTTTACTGACGAGATGCGCATTAACGTGATCGGAGCACCCCTACAGATAATGAAGACCAGCTTGTATTTCTTGCCAGAAACCTCTAGAGCCTGTCATAGGATGTCATCAACACTCAACAATGTCCCTGCCCCAGCAACATGTGTTTTTTTGTTGCTCACTCTTTTTCTCTTTAGCTGAGCACTTTTCATATTTTATTTTTTATCCTTGCTGAAGCACTTTGGTTTATAAGAACAAGTTGTGTTACAATAAGTTTTGTGTAAAGAATAATATAATCAGCCTGTTATTGTTTAAAGATAAATATATTATTAAGGTCAGTCTGAGAGTCTTATGTTTATTTCACTTTTCTTGTTTTTATAAAGGTTAAATATAAAGGTGAACGTTCATTTATTTGTACCGTTTTTATTTTAAAAATATTATGTAGTTTTATAAGAGGAGGTTTCATAGACTTGGCAAATTAATTTTAGTTTATAATTTTATAATTAATTTAAAATGAATTTTAGCTCAGAAGATTGTCGGTAAAGACATTCGTTGTGGGCATTATTGGCAGTTTATCTGAGGCTTTTATATCGTTCATATCGATATCGAAATTATATTGTATAGACCGAAATTAAGAAATATATTGTGATATAAAATTTGGCCATATCGTCCAGCCCTATCTCGGACTAAATCTAAAATATCTTAAACTGTGTTTAGAAGATAAACGGAGGTCTCACGGGTTTGGAACGAGATGAGGGAGAAGTTATTAATGAGATAATTTTCATTTTTGGGTGAACTAACCCTTTAAACTTTGTATGTGGTATTTCAAGTGATGCGACAGCAGTTTTATTGCATTGATTATTATTATTCACTTATTTGAAGTGCAGTGTAGCAGCTGTGTTGCAATGCACAGTAAGGCTGAAAACGACATGTAAACACACTAAGTGTTTGTGGGCAGGTCAGAGTGATCATATTTCGCGGGAAGGCGGGGATTATGCAAATTTGCTACCTTCTGACATAGTTAACATGCAGTAGAATAAAAAATAAGGCGGTTAAAAAACTCATTAAGGCGGTTAAAAAACATGCATATCTTTTTTTTGATTAACAACTTTGCAAACTGCATATATTATGCATTATAGGAGACTTTTTAGAATAAATGTTACTTTTTTTTTATTACAAGTGTATTAATAAAGTAAAAATGCATTATAAAACTTTAACACACACAAAATGACACCTTTAAATGCAAAAGTTCGTAAATTACAAATAAAATTAGATTTACTGATGACCTGATTTGAACTCCGAAGCTAATTTGCATGTTATTAAAACAAACGTACCAACTTTAAGACTGAGAGAAAGTACAACCTGCATCATTTTACAAGCACGTTCAAGAGCATCTGGCAATCTGTGAATATGTTTACTATATGTTTTAGATTAATTTTTCTTAAGCGTCCGGAAGAAGCGACATCGTGCGCGCGCTCGGCCTGCTGTAGCCGCACGAGACCAAACAATGAACGCGCGCGCCGCGACTGACTCGGTTTCGCGCAATAAAACACGCGCTATAAATCCAAATACCAACACATTACAGATATTATTTAGATACCTTTACAAAAAAATAAGCTACGTAACCGACTTAATCTTAATGTTGCGGTGTACACAGACGCTGCTCGCTAGTTAGCTGCTAGAGTTAGCATACGCGCTAGTGAATCCCCGGAGAAGAAAGCGCGGCGCGTTTCTGTGAAGCTCTTTTCAATTTGTACGTACCATACGTAAATATGTATTATTAGTGAAGTGTAGGTGTTGAGAGTAATCCAAACCTGATTAAATTCCTCTTCTACATCGGCGTAAATATCGATGTGGTCAACACCGTCCGCCATTTTCTGTTTTCCTCCTCCTCCTCCTCGGTGCTGCGCGTGAAGAAGAAACGCCCGCCCAAAAAAAAAGAAAAAAAAACTAGACGTGCTGATGAGCAACACGTAATTTCCAAAATAAAAGTCTCTCTCTTTTTTTTTTTTTTTTTTTTTTGTTCCGTTAAGATTCACTTTACTGTCTCTATATCTTGCTGTCTTTAAACTCACCAGTTTTGTTCCTTGAAAATTATTTAAATTTGTTCATCTGTCAGCGTAAAGATCACTTTGTTTGTGTTGCATGGTAAAAATCACTTTGCAGATATTAGTTAAACTTGTATTTGTACTTGTATTTATGGCTTCAGACCAGAGAGATTAAATTATACAATTTATATTATAACCCAATGATGATATCCTCCTGAGAAACATTACATTGGTTGGAGCATAATAAACAAATGGAGGGAAGAAAATGTTATTCAAGAAAATGTTATTCAAATGTTATTCATATTTTATGATGTCCTTTGTTAAGGACACCAGGATGAAGTTATAAACAAAAAAACATGAAAAGTCATGTATAGGCAAAACAATATTGTATTTTTTCATTCACTAATCAGATCTTAGGTTTCAGGCTATTTTAGCCAAACTTTGTACGAAGATGTTTCTCAACTATGTTATGAAAGATATAACAGAATGATTTGATACACTGCTGTTCTTTATAGAAATATGTGCATAAAATGTCCATAAATTGGAATTCCCATTTTATTATGTATGTCTATACATTGCATATAATATGCATATGTATGTGTTCTTGGGGAAACCCATAATGAATACAGAAGTGTTATAATGGGATCAATAACTTGGCCACTTTTTATAAGAATATCTCAGGAATATTGATCTATAATTTCTTGTTGAGTTTCCCTTAACATGATTTTTGTCCTGGTGTCCTCTACAGAAGACATGCATGAAAATTATGCCGTTTCATAACAAAACGTCACATTCTGATTGGAAACCCCATCATATTATTCTGAGATGTTTATTTATGACGAACAGTTTGAAAATTAGCCATATTTAAATGCTAAGAGTTTTTTTTTTTCTCTAAGAGTGGTACATTTAATAATTCTACGTCAGTCATATTTTAAAAGACCAAGGAGAAGAAGCGTTTATGTTCAAAACTCTAAACATTTAACATCTCTGAAAAGCCCTGGAATATGCATGCATGTAGGATCTCAGAGAAATTCACTTAAATATAATATCCTCAACAGAGGACAAAAGTCTATACCTGGGTCCCAGGAGGATATTATAGCCCATTTTTTTCAAAATAGAAACTGTTTTCTAGTAAACATTTGATAGGACTCTTATTTTGAAATTTGATTCACAAGCGAAGACGGACTTTTACAATAACGACACACACAGGATTTCTTCATAGAGAAACGAATATTTAGTGCTTAATGGCAGTTCCGTACAATAATTCAGTTCAGTTCGAAACTGTTTTCATTTCGTAGAAGCCAATCCGAATTAAACACTTTACTCTCGGTGTACTATGTTTAAGAGGATGGCTGAATTTGGTCCAGATTCGGGGGGACGTGTGAAGGTAAGGAGTGAACGTGATGCTAATGCTGCAGTTCAATATGAGGTGTGATTTATGCATTTATTATACTCACTTTATTTCCAGGGAGTGACTATCGTGAAACCTATCGTGTTTGGAAACGTTGCACGATATTTTGGCAAGAAAAGAGAAGACGATGGTCACACTCATCAGTGGACAGTTTATGTGAAGCCTTACAGAAATGAGGTTGACTCTTATTTCATTTTAAAAATGGTATTTTTCACATGTAGTATACTAAATACATTTTATTTTACATTTTATTTTTATTTCCCCCTCCTGATATTCCCAGGATATGTCTGCTTATGTAAAAAAAATACAGTTCAAACTGCATGAAAGTTACGGGAACCCTTTAAGAGGTGTGCAGTTGAGTTTATCTTACAGTATTATATAGTGTCATATAAAACATTTGTGACTTTAACGCACACATGATTGTATTTCAGTGGTTACGAAGCCTCCGTATGAGATTACAGAGACTGGATGGGGAGAGTTTGAGATTATCATAAAGATCTTCTTCATCGATCCAAACGAGAGACCGGTAAATCGCATTAAATGACTTTTATTTTTCTCTGTGTGTAAATTATTAATGTTTTAGATGCGAACCATAGACTGTATAAAAACAACACAATCATCCTTGAGCAAGGGACCCCTTCAAAAATGTTAAAGGTAGCTATGTACTGTTTTAATGACCTAATAAAAACTATAAAAAAAATATATGTAAAAAAAAAAAAGTTTTTACTTTTAATAAAAAACCCCATAAAATATTTAGTTTCTATTACTAATAAATTATAAAGTTATTTAGTTTCTGTCATGTCCAAACAATAGAAAACATTTCGTTTTTATGACATTACACCAGTTTTTTTTTAAAGTCAATTGTTTATTTAAAAACAACTTTATATATTTATTTATTTTAATCAAATACATTTTTATTAAAATCAATTAAAACTTATTTTTTATTATCATTTTAATTATTTAAATCAAGTTTTATTGACCAATTTAATCTATTGTAACAATTGTATATTTTTTATTTGTTCATTAATTTGAATAAAATTTAGTTTTTTTATTTTATTAATTAATTAAAATTAATAAATGAATATATATATATATATATATATATATATATATATATATATATATATATATATATATATATATATATATATATATATAATTATTATTATTTATTGTTTTTTTTTTTTACACTGTTTTTCTCTAAACTTTTTCACATCACTGTATTGTAAAAAGTGCTATACAGATAAGCATAAATTGAATTGAAGAGCACCAGGTTAAAACCCACTGCATTAGTCTACCTTTGGATTAAATGGACAGAAAAAAAGCCAAGTTCTGATGTTGTGGTGTTTTTGTCTTCAGGTCACGCTGTATCATCTGCTGAAGCTCTTCCAGTCCGACTCCAGCGCCATGCCGAAGAAGACCGTCGTGTCCGAGTTCTACGACGAGATGGTGCGAATCCCATGAGAACAGCACAGCATGACATTACAGTATCATTCCCAAAGCCTAAAATCATCTGTGTTTCTGCAGATATTTCAAGACCCTACAGCCATGATGCAACAGCTCCTGAACACCACCAGACAGCTGACGTTAGGTGCCTACAAACACGAGACCGAGTGTGAGTGCTTTGCTTACCTTCACAGCATGAAATAATACTGTGAATCAGACAGCATGAATTCTAGCGTCGCAGCAGCTCTAATCACGTGCACTCATCATTCAGTTGCAGAGCTGGAGTTACGGACACGAGAAAAACTGGAAGCGGCGAAGAAGAAGACGAGCCTGGAGATCACAGAGCTGAAGGAGCGACTGAAAGCCTCCAGAGAAAACATCAACTTCCTGAAGGGAGAGATCCGCAGACTGGAGGAGGAGGACCAGATGAAGGATCACTGAGGACGGGACGGGGAACACGAATACGGCACCGGTGTGATTTAGTGGGAATGATGAGTTCAGGTTTCTGGTTGTAATTTCAGTAGTGAACTACTATCTGTGTTCAGTTTTAAAGTCTCGATCGAGACTGCAAAATGTGTGGAAATACATGATGTCCCTTTGAACCTTTGTAGTTCTCACACAGACTTTTTTTTGTATGAATAAACCTTTTTTTATATATATATACATATATTGTTTGATTTATCAATAAATTATATATATATATTTTTTTTACTTTTTAAAAACTGAATATTATTCCTTTAAGCCGTCTATGAGCCTGTCAGATTTTCTGTGTATAATATTAGAAATATTAAAAAAATATATATTTTTTTAAATAACAAAACGCATATATATGTGTGTTTGTGTGTTTTCTTTTTTAAATATATATATTTTAAATATTTCTAATATTATACACAGAAAATCTATACACATGTTCATAGTGGGCTTTATGTTTTAAAGCTGAACAGTAGCTTTACAAAATGTGACCCTGGCCTGTACCACATTAGGGTCAAATTAATTATAATATACTACTGTTTACCTTTATATATGTTGTGTATTTGTGTTTAAATTCATATGTATGCATGTACAAGTTCATAAAATGTAAATATATAATAGAAATATACCATTTATATTTAAAGTAATAGGTAATAGTTTACAATAAGGTTATTTATTAACATTAATGTATTTATTAACAATAACTAACAGTAAACAGTATACTGTTTGTAACATTTAATAATCACTGTCAAGGTCTTAAAGATGTTCGCTAATTTTAACAGTGCATTAGTAAATGTTGAGATTATCCAGATTAATGAATGTTGTAGGCTACTAATGAGCCCTTA